>NC_079369.1:2579507-2832007 GCF_021018895.1 Seriola aureovittata | reverse complement strand
CTGAATATGTAACTTTAAGACTGAAACCATTATCTGCCGGCTTTGTTTAACAGTGCTCAACACTTTAGATAAAGAACAGTGAGTTCATTGTTCGTTCTTTCGGTATCACCCAGTGACTTATTGTGACTTGGAAGAAGAAATACTTCAACATTTTAAACATATGAAGACAAATTAAAATATTGGAGGTGCTGAAGCTGAAGAGAAGCTAAAGTCCTGGTTCTGGTCTGAGGCTCCAAGGTCCACTGTGGTAAACTGGTTTAAAAGGCCAATAATGCAGTGGCTGTAAAACAATATTTATAGCTACAGTTAAGTAGCTCTTTAAACCCACAAGTTCACAAACGAAAGGGTCCCTGCGCTAATAAATGTGTGTGTGTGTGTGTGTGTGTGTGTGTGTGTGTGTGTGTGTGTCAGGTCTGTCTCCTCCAGTGAAGAAGGCAGAGATGGACAGTCCCTCTCCCCAGGAAGACTCACCAAGACTTGGATCCTTCACTCAGCACCACCGGCCAGTCATAGCTGTTCACAGTGGTCAGTAGCACACACACACACACACACACACACACTCACGTATGTTGTGTGACGTCTTACACCTCAGCCTGCTGCTGTTCTCAGGTGATTTAACGAAGGTAAACACAGTAAACTAGACGTCACACTAAGATACAGTTCATGCAGATCACTGACAGACCTGCACCCTGCTGTGTGTGTTTCTGCTCCTTATTTGTAACTCTGCCGTCACAAGCTGCAGGAGGTTAATGAACTGAAGGAGATGTTCTGTGCTGATTTTGGTCAGAGAGTTTAATTGAAATAAATTATCTACACTTTAGGTAATAATCTGTTGTAGCAGCACGTCTGCTGTAACTTCCTGATGGAAAATCAAACATACAGACATGAAGACTGAAATAAAGCTACAAATAAAACGACAATATGGAATCATACAGGGTGTTAATGTGTTCACATTTAGATAAACATCTGCTTGTCTTGGTTTTTCTTGGTCGGGGAGTATAGATGAAGCCTGACCGTTAAGACTCTCTCACACACACACACACACACACACACACACACACACGCGCACACACACACACACACACACACATAATATAATATAATGTCTCTTCTCTCCCTCTTCGTCTCTGTCTAGGTCTGTCTCGGAGTACCCACCCCTCCTCCTCTCTTCATTTCCCATCATCCTCCTATTTCCCCCATGGAGCAATCCGCTATCCTCCTCACCTGGCCCAGGACCCCCTGAAAGATCTGGTCTCATTGGCCTGCGACCCTGCCAATCAAACCCCCAGCTCCGTGAGTACAACCAGTTCAAACATGAAGTCCAACATGGAAGTGCTAAAAGCTGCAGTTCCTCTAATGACCACTATAGTCTGGCTCCAACAGCAAGTCAATCCCCATAGACTCCCATGTTAAAATGTCCAACTTTACAGCAGAAATAATCGTGTTTACAGCCTGGTACAAAAAACAACTGATTATATAACTCACCTGTTTACGTTTTATTTAGGCGTAAAGTTATGTATGTTATTTATTGAGGGCTCAGAAGTCTCAGCTCCTCACATGCCCCTCCTCTTTGACCATTTTTGGATTAGCCGGGAGGTTAGGAGGCGCTGCCACCTCTGCCTCCGCTGCCAAGACTGAGGAAACAGGGTTTCCACTGCTGCTGCTGTGGCTTCCCTTTCCTTTAGATGGTGCAGGTTGGGATTTATAGAGGCGGTCTGATGGAGACCTAACAGCTCCCCCTTGTGGAGAATCTGAAGCTTGCTCAAAGTGAACAGCTGAGTTTGTTACGAGTCAGTTCATGAGGTTCTGTATGAGTCTATAAGCAACCACTTAGTGTTAAAGTCAGTAGCACCTGTTCTCTTGCGCTCCCTGTGAGCTGCAGCTTCAGGTAGGAAACAGATACGCAGGATGTTTGGGATCCCACCAGCTGCAGCGTTAAAAGTAAATCTGGTTGTCTTTCTTTTTCCCAGCTCAACGGCAGCAACCAGATTAAAGTGCCCAGTCACTACATCTCCTCTCAGATGTTGGCACCACCTGGACCGGCACCCTCCCTGGCCCCTCCCCCATCCTCCCTCCCCAGGCCGACGCTGCCCGCAGAGTCGAAGGCCACCACCACCTCCTCTGACGGGGGAGCAAACTCCCCCACGTCACCCAGTAAGTGCTCAAAACACTAACCAACACATGACGTATATACATGACCTTCTGACGGGAGTTGGAATAGAATATTTTATCGCTTATAGTCCGACATTTATTTATATCCAAGAACAGAAAACGTCGTATTAGTGTAAATAGTCCTGGGGGGTATTCCAGACTGACAGAACACACGTATATAAGACTGCTGACAGAGCTTTTGCAATTTCATACAACTAAATATAAAACTATAAAGTGGCCATGAAAAGATCCAACACAACAATGAACGAGCAAGTGTTGTCTGCGTGTCGACTGGCCGACCTGTCAGCGACACCCTGAGCATGTTCTGGTGACGTCTGCCCGACACAGAGCTGCTCTAAATAAAGTGTGAGATTTAATTATCGCAGCCACAAATTTTTTTTTTTTAATTTACATCTAATGAATATTAAAGGGCCAGTGCCATGATGTTGTCATTTGTGTGTATTCAGCACATGATTTACTGAGGCGGCAGATCGTTACACAGTCTGACTTCATTCAGAGCTCCGCTGGTACGACTGTGGGCTGGTGTCTGTGAGTTCACCAGCTTTACACCACAGTTAAACCTCACATGAAAAAGAAAGTCTAATTCCAATTATATTAAAATCTTTACTAATGGATGAGATGTCAAACAAACGTTATGGGAAAAGAGACAGAATGAGATGTCTCCTGTTCCTCTGACCAAGTCAACCGAAACTCACGGTTTCAATCACATGAAAATGTCCCTGAGAGCTACATCATTACAAAACCACCATGTTTTTAGTTGTGACAAACTTTAGAAAATACAAAGAGAGAGAGAGAGAGAGAGAGAGAGGTCGACAGCTCAGAGGAGAGCAGGTGGAGGTGACGTAAACATCTCAGGTAAAATTCTCCATGTCTGATCAAAAGACCATAAATTCCAGTTTAATTTAACGTCCTCCCTCTGTTGATTTGCTGTTAGAAAATATTATGTTCATTTTAACATATTATTGCAATGTTTCTTTTTAAGAATCATTTTATTATTTCATCATCGTTAGTTAAACATATTTCCTAGTTCAGATCTTTAGATATTTTTGGGGGTTCACTCTTCAGACCCCTTCACTTTGTTCACATCGTGTTTTGTTGCAGCCTCATGATAATAAATCTACGCTCAATATCCCATAATGACAAAACTGAATTTTAAAATTCTTTCTTCTCTGCAAATTTATTAAAAAGGAAAAACTGAATTGACAGAAGTATTCAGACACTTTGTTGTGGCACTTGAAATTTAGTTCAGGTTCCTCCATTTCTCTTGATCGTCTCTGAGATGTTTCTACACCTTGACTGGAGTCCACCTGTGGTAAACTCAGCTGATTGGACAGTGGAGAGACACACACCTGTCTATATCAGGTCTCACAGTTGACAATGAATATCGGAGCAGAAACCATTAGGTGAAGCAGCTGCCTGCAGAGCTCAGAGAGAACAGTGGCCTCCATCATTCTTAAGTTTAGAACAACCAGGACTCTTCTTAGAGCCGGACGCCAAACTGAGGAATCAGGGGACGAGGGTCTCGGTAAGAGAAGTGACCAAGAACCTGATGGTCTCTCTGGCTGAGCTCCAGACATCCTTTGTGGAGATGGAAAAAACTGCTTAACCAATCGCTATCGAAAGCCCCGCCCCTTGAAAGTACCTGACACAGGCATTGACCAGAAACTGAGTCCAGGATCCAAAACAGAGGGGACAGAAGCAGAACCTGTGGCAGTGGATACACATTTCATTGTAAAGTTCCTGTTGTACAAACCGGTTAATAACATCAGGATTTAATAATATTATCCGATTTGTGAATATAGTACTTGGCAAATTTGCCGGTTCCACAATCTGGAATACCTCTCAGGTCTATTTGGTGTCATTTGGTTTAATAATCAAACAACCAGAGAGTGAGTGAAAAGATAAAGTGTTTGGTGTGAAGTCAGCTCGACCCCCACCAGTGTGAGATCAGACAGGGTAAATCCCTCAGTCGGGGGAGGGGGATTATTGTTGTTCTCTGTTGTAGCTCCTTTGTGATATGGAAATATTTTTGTTAAAAGTGCCTCATGCAACTTTACAAGTGACATTTTGAGAGACATTAAGAGACTGATGTTGATAACACCAACACCCTCAGCTTACTCGGCCCCTGGGACCCCCCCTGCCAATCGCTCCTCCTTTGTTGGAGTCACCCCTCGAGACCCAGGTGGACTCTACCAAGCCCAGGTTAGTATGGTTTATTTGACATTGTCAAGTTCAGTTCAGAGCAGAACCAGCTGACCCTAAAAGACTGATTATTATTGGAGGGTTGAGAGTCGTCAGCTTCTGTTAACAAATCTGTTCCCACTGGAATATCTGCCTCTGAGACTCCTGCCACTTCCTAACAAAAGCCTTGATTCTTATACTGTATTTTAACATGGAAAAAATCAGTTAAAGACAAGAGTTGCATCTCAAATTTGAATATGATTTCGTCTCTTTGCGAGCTGCTCTTTCATCCCTGATTTCATCCTGCAGTCAGTAAACTGCCGACCCTCTCTGTGGTCCAAATACTCCGACATCTCTCAGGCAATGAAACATCGGTTGGCAGACAATGAGTGTTGTTGTCGATCGGCAGCTTCTGATGAAAACACTGTATCAGTCAGACAGCTGTGAGGTAGATCAGTGTGTGAGTGAGGAGGAGGTTACAGGTGTGTGGGTGAAGTGAAGTGCACACAGGTGACAAGTTAAAGGAGAAACCGAGTCTCTGAAGGTACGTGGTGAAGGTAGAAACATATAGACAGTATGAGTTGATGAAAAGTAGAGCTGGACCTTCTGCGTTAAGTTTGGACTCTGTTTTTGCTGCTGCATTGCAGTTTCACTGCTCCAGAAACAGGACTGAGCCAGGAGTCCTCTCTCTCTCTCCCTCCCTCTCTATGTCTCTCTCTCTCTCTTTCTCTCTCTCTCTCTCTCTTTCTCTCTCTCTCTCTGTATTTCTAAAGTTTGTCACAACTAAATACTCGGTGAGATAAGTTCTCAGTATGTTATCAGGGATTTTTAATGTGATTGAAATCCAGTTTCATTTCATTTATTTGGGTTTCGATCTATGAAATGTGTTTAAATTAAATAAATATATAATAAATAAATAAAAAACTTGCATGTTGCAGATTTGGTTGAATGGGCCCCTGAATTAAAATACCGCAAAGCAGCTTCATCATTGGTCAATTCAAGCCAAAAAAAACAAAATAAAAACAAAAGCAAAATGGAGTATCAGTAGTTGCAGGTTCATTGCACAACATACACAATTTCAGCTTCAGTGCAATGAGTGTTTCAGTGCTGGTGACATGAATCCTGTACAACCATCACACTGGCATTTTGTGCTTTAGAATAATGTGGATGATTACAGTTGTGTCTCCAGATGTGTTGACTGTAACATGTCAGGGTCGACCAGAGTTTCCCACACCGGCTCATGCTGCGTTTTCATGTTGGCTGGTCGTTCTGTTGCAGCTGCAGTGACTCAGTGACGTTTCAGTCTTACATTTCTGACACTCTCAGGATTTCACTGCAGCCTGTGTTTTGATCTCTAAAGCTATAAATCATCTGTCAGCGGACGTGTCCACAGTGAGATGCAGGAGCAGCATTTATTTATGATTGATGACCAGAGATTTCACCAGCTTCCTCCTCACACTGTCAACTCTCCTCTGGGAACAGCCCACAGTTTATCTCTGGACTTAAAATATTTTATAATATATTCAGACAGGGACACAGTTATTGTGCAGAGGCAAATGACTCGACTTCGTTTTGTAATTGATTGATAATTGCCTTGACGTGATGTGATTGGTGGCCGCGTGAGTTATTAAAGTTTGGATTGAGGGTCGAACGTCACGAGAACAGGAATTATTTCTAAAAAGTCGACAGTGTGCAATGACGCAGAGGAGCTCGACAACCCCAAGGACAACATCGCCAACAATCAGGATTGTTAGAGAGGTCGCTGCAGGTGGCTGAGTGCAGGTGAGCTCTGTGATTCGACACCTGGGTGGAGGCAGGAGGAGTGAGAGGAGAAGTTAACTCGAGGCACCACAACAGATTATCTTTTAAAGTGTCTGATGACAGTGAGTAAACACTTAAATAGACCCTTTACCTCTTTTAATAACTCCGCATCATTTACACATGCTGCAGTAGAGATGTGGCTTGTTAATAAATATAAACACCGGAATAAAAGATTCTATATCTTTGTAATTACTTTAGGTTCCATATTTTCTTCTTCTTCTGTGGTTTATTTCAAGTGTTGATCCATCAGAAGATATACTTGTGGTTTTAAGAACCAAAAACCATCTCAGTGTAGTTTCACATCTCCTCTCTCAGGCTTCTCTCTGCAGCTCTAGTAACAACAGGTCAGTGAGCCAATCAGAACAGAGGAGGCTCTGAGCCTCTCTTCTGATTGGCTGACTGTTTTCTGAGTGATCCACTAAAAATAAAGCAGATTTCAGGTAAAACACTCAGAGAAACCAAATCCTGCAAGGTTTGGATGGTGGGTCCAGGTGGGCGGGGCTTGGTGACTGCTTTGTTGTGACATCACAGAGTTACAGGAAGTCCTGACGGCTGGTTTTAAGACTAAATACAGGCTGTGTGCATTTCTCTGTGGACTGAGGCTTTGATACTTTCACAGTATTAATATAGAAGCTAGACCTGATCTATAATCACACTACACATGGACACAGACCTTTACACTATATGGGATCTTTAATCAGTTTTACATGTTTACATTTGCTTTGATGGTATTTTAAAATGTGTGTTTAATGCTCTGATGTAGATGTGTGTTAATTACCAATGATGAAAGCTGAATGATCTGACCGATGTCACAGTAAATTTGAATTGTGTGTGTCTCTGTTTCAGTCCTGGTATCTGGGCAACTGAGCGAGCTGTGGAGGAAGGGTGCCTGTCACGGCAGCGCTATCCTGGAGGAGAGGAAACAATGTTGTCCAGACGTTGGCAGAGGAAAAATATATTCAGCTTTGTAGAAGCATAACGTGTGGTCATACATATATATAAATATACAGTGAGGTGTATTTACATATGTGTATGTGCCCAGAAGAGGCAGCCTGGATGGAAGAAGTACGCTGCTCTCACTCAGCCATTTTGCAGCCCCAGAATGTACTACGCTCTATGACACTAAATGGTTCTCACGAATGGCCACTGACGGGAGTTGTTGCACTCTTCAAGTGGAAGCAACGGATTGATGCAGATGTCTGGTCGGTCCAGATGAACTGGAGACCAGAACCAGGCCTCAACACACCAGATCCTGAGAAGCCTATAACCTAACTGTGTCCCCAGGATGAGGCCTGTTTCCCTGGGATGGATGTCAGCCTTTACCCCTGCACCCTGGTTCTCTACACTAAGTCCAGTACCAGGCCTCTTCCCTGGGACAGACATAGACCTCACCCCCCCCTCAACACCCAGAATGCCCCCTCCGCTGCAGGTGCTGCTTATAATATATGCAAATAAGCCTCCCTTATTTTCTGAACCAACTAGAAAGAGAGATCCTGTTGTTAATATGTAAAGTTTCTTTGCACTTTTTGATATGTTATTGATACGTCTGAAGAAAATTAAGAGTTGAAACGACGCAGTTTTTTTCTCTCTTCCCACCAAAAGACAGAGGCTTTGTCTTTTTTATTGACAATCATCAGCCTGAAACCATTAAGTTGCTTTGCAAGGATCATGTTTTTAAGACTGATTGTGCTTTTTTTATCAGAAAACAATGAGTAATAGTGGAATATAAGAGCTATATTCATGCCTCCTCGAACACAACACACAATGCTACAGTTGGACACCAGTATAGAGTTACCAGTAAACACTGGGCCTGCAGAGTACAGAGGCCCAGTGTCTTTAGCAGAGAGCATCTTTTTACATGAATATCCTGCTGCTTCCTTCCCTTTTGAATGCTGATCATTTCGTCATGACAGTACTGATCCAAACGGCCCGAGGCTCGATGTTTGGAGGAGACGTGCACCTGCCAGAAGGAAGCGGCTCATTAGAGCTGAGAAAAGACAAAGACACGTTAAAACCAGGATCGTGTGGCAGCATGGCCGGCTGTAAACTGGCTCCTGAACGCAGTGTGTTTGAAACTGTAGCATCCTGTATGTGTGTGTGTGTGTGTGTGTGCGCGCGCGTGTGTGCGCGCCTGTGCGTGTGTGTGTGTGTGTATGTGAATATGATTCCTGCATTTCCACACTCATCCCTGCTCTGTTTTGAGGAGATGTTGTGTTGATTTTGTTTGTGTCTCAGAGAACACAGTGACGGGTTTTGTACTTGTAGATTAGAGAGAGATACGAAGGCGTTTTACACTATGATTACGTTAAAATTCCTTTTTGAGAAAAGCGCAATGATGTTATCAAGCTGGAGGGCTGCGGTGTGTTTTTCTAAAAGTCGTTGATGCTTGTGACAACAGGTCATGTGCACACTGACTTGAACTGAGCACAAAATCCAGGTTACCTGTCCGGCTCTGGAACGACTGGTGGTCCAGAAGGTTCTGTGCTGTGCAGCTCAACCCCAACCCAACCTGAACAGACTGTGCGGGAGGGATGGGGTTGGGTTGGTAGTTCAGGCTGGGGTGAGCTGGAGACAGATGGAGACAGGTTAACCACAGTGTTGCCAATGGCAACAAGCAAATCAAGCATTTAAAACTAGAGTTTATAGGTCATGAGCTTCATTTTATGTGCCCAGTCTTGACACAATATTTGCATATTTTAATATTGCAGTATGTTCTGTTGTGGCTTCTCACAGCTTCATTTAATCAGGAATCGTCTGAAAGGCATTTAACAGCTTCAGGTTTTACATGCATTTTAACTTTGAATCGAATCCTCTTAAATATTTGATAAACAACATCTTACAACCACTAGCTCTTACAGAGGAAGTAACAAAGAGCGAGATGTGAGTTCAGTGGACAGGAACAACTCGGTCGTGCGTGTGCAGTTGTCAAAGATCTGAGCGCAGAAGCAGATTAAGAATAAAACCCAGAATCGAATTAGAAAATATATCACTGATATTTACATGTAAAATTCAGTGCAGACTCCAATCACATACATACCATCTCTTTGCAGATGAAACGCTGAACATGTATTCAGTGATATGTAGATTATTTTTAGGGACTAATATTTCACAAATGGTGCCATATTTTAATTTGTGAGGCTTTGCAACTGTCCAGCAGTGTGTTTAAGTTTGTGACCTGGGGATGTGTTTAGTTAAAGGACTGGTGTTTCTGTGTTGAGGTGTGATCAGATTGAATGCCAAGCAAATTTTTTGCCTCACGTTATTCATAATGAATTTGACCGCTGGAGTGTTTCTGCATCTGCGTTCCCATGGAAACAGTGGGATAATAGTCGACACATTATCCTTTTTTTTTTTTTTTTTTTTTTTTAGTCGGCGGTGGTTCATGTCTTGAAAGTTATCTCTGCGATCTCACAGCTGATCAAATGTTCTCAGACAGTGAAACCAGAGTTTAAATATAATATTAAGAAGCTCATGTACATCCACCATGGAAACATTTACAAAGCAGATATCTGGTCCCTGGTTCGACTCCCGACCCTTCGCTGCATGTCGTTCCCCTCCTTTCTGTCCCATTCCCTGTCACTCTCTACTGTCCCGTCAACTCGTAAATAATTACGTCTGTGAGGTCACAAAAATACCTTTGAAGACGATGTAACCACTCGCAGGAAAAGATGATGGTGGTTTGACTACGTCTCTAGAGTCTGTGGTGAAGTCACTTAGCGGGCAACAGGCTGCACACACCCTGGTTAGCTCGTACCAGCCACATGTGTGAAGTGTCTGTGTGTATTTGCAGCTCAGACTCACCAGGAACTCCAGTCTGATATTTTCCTCCAGTTTTTACTGGGTTTTTTTGTTAGTTTTTTTATCTCTTTTTATTTGCGTTTATTAATTTTAGTGTCAAACTGTTTTTGTTTTTTGAAGGTGACACAGTTTCAACTCACACAGAGGCGTCTCCACGCCGCGATGCCTGGAAGTGACGTCTTTTCGGCCGACTCTGCATGCAGCCAGACTGCATCTAAAATTGGCTTTGCGTTCAGTCTGAACACAGGCGTCTGTGTCTTTTCCTTTCCCAGGATTTGGGCTCAAAGTTGACGACAGTCAGTGCCTACAGGGTGTTCAGATTTTCTACTGAAGGTGCTGATATGAGCTGGGTTTAAGGTTTAAGGTTTAAGGTTTAAGGTTTAAGGTTTAAGGTTTAAGGTTTAAGGTTTAAGGTTTGGTTAAAGTTGGCTTAAAGCTGATGTATACTGCATGGTGCTGCCCTGGTCGCTGTGCTGACCTGAAGAATGCATGGCTCAAACTAATGATACCTCTCCCTCAATCCTGCTCTTCCTCTTATCCTCCTCTTCCTCCCTCTGGACTCTGTACCAAATCAGAGGGCAGTGGATGGAAGGGTTATCTATTTCTTTGGATTTTAATAATTGCCCTGTTGTTAAACTTCTATTTTGCACGATATATCATAAAACACATTATGTGCCTTGCCTTTAGTTAAAGAACAATAATACATTATGGAAAAGTGATCATACTTTTCATGGTACAGCTGGTAGCACTTAAAAAAAAACAACAACAAAAAAAGCTGCATGTGTGATTGCTTGACATTAACCAGTGTAGCAGGTAGACAGTTTTAGGTTAAACAGTGGCAACGAGATACTGAGACGCTCGCCTGAGTGTTTCTCAATGAAAACTTTCATGAGCTTCAGCAGAGGATGGGACGGCCCTTATCCTCTGCTTCCATTCAACTAAATACAGATAGCAATTTTTTCACAGTGTGGCATTTTGGGAAATACACGTCTGCCGTCATACTCAGAGTCACATGAGACGGACAATATCTCTCTCTACTGGAAACAGTGCGAACAGACGGGATTTAGCCGAGCTAAACACATCCCAAGTTATCTCAACTCAACGTCCATTTACTACCTTTTATTTATGGCTCTCAACCACATCTCACAGGTTTCATCAGCTGACTGAGTCGGCTGCGGGGTCATCTAGTGATCCAAGTATGGGACTGTGGTCACATGATAACAGGTGGTCATATACAGGGGGAGACCCTGCAGAGACAAACACCTGATATCAAGATCTCTTCTTTCTTTGATCAGGTTACAACTGAACCGTCTCCATGACAACCGAGAGAGCTGCGAAGAAGCTCGCGAATGAACATTGAGTTAAGATGATTTAGTTTCCGGGGTCGGTAATGAAGCGGATACTTCTGGGTAAAGCGGGAAGAGAACTGTAGTTCCCAAAATGTTGGACTGTTCCTTTAAGTGGTGATTTTTTCAGTCACATGGGCAGGTGGTGATCGCACTCATCGAGCTGATCTGGTTCAGTGGCTCTGCTGTTTAAAGCTCAAGTGTTGTCTGACAGGTGTGTGTGTGTGTGTGTGTGTGTGTGTGTGTGTGTGTGTGTGTGTGTGTGTGGACGTTGACATCACTCACGCTGTATTGGAGGTAATGTGTGGACGTCGGTGTGTTGTAAACCAAGTGTGAGTTGAGGGTTGTGGTTCGGAAACGGCACTTTACAAAAGCATAACACGAGTTGTGAGAGTGACGTCTGGCTGACGTCCCGTCCACACGTTCACAGTAACAAAACAAAAGCCATTTTCAGAGACTTTGCTCAGTTCTGACAGACACAGTATCAAACACATGCAAACACATCAAAGTATTTATCGCAGGGGTTAGTGTGAATATTTTGTCAGGAGTTTAGCCACTAAATCCAGTCTGATGTTAAACATCTTCAGGTTTGGGCTTCAAGACTCTGCAGCTCTCTGATTGGCCCTTCGAACACCGTCCATTTGCCTGTATGATGATCATGTAACTGTCACATGACCATGGATGAGTTTGAGTTTTATATGGATGCATGCACTTAACACTATTCTTACTCACCTTGGCTTTTAGGTTATTTTGAATTATTTCTTGAGTTGTTAACATTATGTTGCTTGTAGGATTATAGTTTTAAACACAGCAGTGTGTATAAAAAATATGTACAACGTGGACTCATAAAAGAGATGTATAGAATATTTGTTTGTCATGTTTGTGCTTTTTGTTTCGGCTCTCTCAGTGGCCAAGCCACTGAATATGGGACCCATGAAATGGGTGGGCTGGTAGTAAAGTTTAACCATGTGAGGGGTGATGAATGACGAGGGAAAGAGGGCGAGAGACAAGTGGAAGTTAAATTAGAGTGAAGTGGAGCGCACACAAAGAGTGCATACCTCTGCCAAGGCTGCACAGTCCTCTAAATGTGTTATTTTAATGAGAGACAGTATTGAGAAAAGTCTGTGACTGGATCTGAATCACAGTGAGGTACTGATGTCGCGCTGATCAGCTGTTGTCAGCAGCATCTTTATAAACCTAAATCCTGTCTTGTAATGCTGGAGCTGTGTATGAGAATGAGTGAATGAGTTACGACCAACTAAATGTTTTTCCTTCTTCAGCGTCATCCTCGCGGGAAAAGACCCTGAGATTTTTTTGCAGAATCGCTGCAGTTTTGTGTGGATAGATCAGACGAAGTTTAGCTGCAACTGCACAAGTTCATGTCAAACAGGCCGTAGCTGAAAGAATCTGTGTGTGTAAGAAACGGCAGCGCAAAGGAAAAGCTTGTCCAAATATCTCGTGGCAAACTGGAAATGGAATGAAATAGAGGAGAGAGGTGTTTTACCAAAACATTTACAAAGCAGAATATCTGTTTAGATTTCTCTTTACCCAACAGTCACGGTTCACGAGTTCTTACTGGAGCTTTTCTCTCCATCCCAACATTTTAGACACAATCCAAAGCAGGGATAATTAGATCCAGTCCAAACTGGCAGGTACATGGCGTCCTGTGATGACAGTACACACCATGTGATCGGAGCTGGGGGAGAGTCTGCTTTGATCCCTCAGACATACTGACACACAGACCTGAGACCTGGCAGACTCAGGT
This sequence comes from Seriola aureovittata, assembly GCF_021018895.1. Taxonomy (NCBI): domain Eukaryota; kingdom Metazoa; phylum Chordata; class Actinopteri; order Carangiformes; family Carangidae; genus Seriola; species Seriola aureovittata. The sequence goes on along the minus strand of NC_079369.1, from coordinate 2,818,924 downwards.
CCAGGGTCAGGTCAAGTGAAATCTTTTTATTCTTTTCTTAAAACACATTAGCTGCTTGAAAATTCAACATGGCCGCCATTTCTGGCAGTTGTCTGTTGTTCATCCACTATTTCCTCATATGAATAATCCAGGTGTCAAATAAAACATTTTAACAATGGAGAAGGCAAATGTAGCATACTATAAAAAATTAGATGAAAGTATATTTTAGCAAACATATTACAAAATAGCTTGCTGACTAGCCTAGAGCTAGCAAGTTAGCCTAGTGAGCTAATGTTAAGACAAGTTAACAAGTAGACTGTCGACTCTTACAGAACTTCTGGTACAATATTCATCATACATGGTTTGATAATACATTGTGTTTTTATGCAGCAATTTCACATCTTCATATAAGAAATTGCACAAATAAAGCTCTGAACAAATTGTGATTTTGACATCCTCACGGTCTAAAACACAGGATGAAATTGTGAAATCTGTCCCGTGGGTGAAATTCTGTGGTAAAAATGTGTTTCCTATGGCAGAAATGGTGCCGATCTATCTTGAAATTTCAAGTGGCTAATGTGATTTTTCGTATTAATGGCCCTAGAGGGAGAAACATAACAATTTTTGGTGCTTGTATCCACATTTGAACGATTTTTTGCAGTTCTCAGCTGCACTACACAGGAATGAAAGGGAGAACCTGTCGGCCCACAGACACAGTCTCTCTAGTTTGATCGCTCCTGGGGTTGTGGACACAAAAACACCAAAACATAATACTGCACAACCCAATACAACCAAAAACTAAATCCAAAAATCACCTCTGTTACGATAGTGTAGTATTTACTGTAGAGGTGATTACAGAAGAGTATGGTGGTTGTTGTGTCTCCTCCAGCTCACGACCAACATTACTGTGCATATTGTACTTTTGGGAATCTTGTTACTGCATCATATTTTCTACCAGAGGCTCCAAGATAAAGAACTGATTTAGACTCTTCGCCTGCAGAGAGGACGTATGCACTATTTGAATGCAGATATATCACAAGCGGTGTGTTTTCAGAGCGTGGTCATATTCGGGATGTGTGGCTCCTGGCTGTCAGGAGCGGTTCGACTCTGAGTCCCCCTCGTTTCTGTTTCTCTCTACTTCTTCCTCTCTGTCGCTAACTACAAGTCTGACTGTACAAGGAAAGCTAAAGAGCTTCCCCACATAACACCAGCCAGCTAGGTGGAAAGCTAATCCACTGTGGTGTCGACGTGTGTCGGCCATCTTGGCTCAGCTGAAGGTGTTTGAAGCTTTTGCAGTGTGATGTCTCAAAATGTATTAAAGAGAGACACTTGATTGATTTAAATAAATAAATATTAAACCCACTGAAACGAAGTTAAATACCACATAGCGCTTGGTTACCATGGTTTCACTGTCGCCGATCAGTGTGAGGATTTCTACTCGTGTCTAGAAGTCCAACTGAATTAACAATAACTCAAACGTGTTCGGGATATTTGGAAATTCCCCATCTCAAGTCAAGAGGCAGGAATAATGTGTTCATCTCAAAAACTCAACCTGGAGGGAAAACTGTTCAGCCTCTCATGCAAACCTCATCACTTCCTCTGCTCCGATCAAATAAACCAGCAGGTCGTCGGCATGGAAACTGAAAAAACAACCAAAAATGATTTCAACAAGCAGTGCCTATCATTTTACTGCTAGTTTCATTTGAGTTCTTTTGTACGCTGTGCTTTGCTGTACATTTTGTATTCAAACACTACATGGTCGTGTGACGCACTTCAGCTTAGGGGTTGGTGCTCTGTGTTGAGAACAACGCCAGTCCCGGGCCCCTGCCGACGGGGCACGCGGGGCCTGAGGTGACAAGCCATAAAAACAACCCACAGAGCTGAAGAAGATCTAGAGGAAACACTGACAGGCTGCACGAAAAGTTAAAGTTCATTTTTAGGGTGAAAAAGCTGCAACAACAAAAATAAAAAAGTGGTTCTATCACTTTACGAAAAGGTACAGAAATTGTGAGTAGCTATCAAAGACAGAACAAGGAACAAATCTGCAACTTGGTGAACAGTTAATGAGACATTTTGACACGTCACAGTCGGGAAGGTGTAACGGATTAAACGAGTGACGGCTGAATCCCATTTAGCTGCTTCAGTTTCAGGGTCCTGGTGCATCACTGTCACATCTTGAAGAATGGAGCCGTTGTTAATGTTTGTCTAGTTTTCCCGTCACGGCAAGTCGAAATATCTCTGTATCTGCTCGATGGGACATAACACATAACTGATCATTACATTATTATTACAGTCATATTAATTACTGTGTTAATTGTAGTAATATATTATGATGAATTGTTGCATCAAACTTGAAGTTTAACCTGAAACAACCCTGACCTTTAGGACATCTTCAGCTTCCCTCTGACAGTTTTACTCTTCGGAGATATGGATGTCGCTCTTATTACGGTCCCCTTATACATCTTCCCACTTTCACCTTCATAGTGTCTTTTTGGCTCAAACAGTGGAAATGTTTGCAGTTGGCATGTTGAAGCATCAGACCACAAACATGCCTGAGGTTAACTGAGTTTAGTTTGGAGGAGAATACCTGGTGCTTAGTATCAGTCAGTTGTATTATATTCAGCGCACAACTACCTTAATGCTCAATTCCATATATTATATCATTAACTAGTAGTTAATGACCTACATAACTTGAGGGCCACAAAAAGTGTTTAGTTATTGATTGTGTTGGTTTACCTCATTAACTAATTTACAGTCTTTGGGAGTGTTCAGTTAACTATGCATTAATCAGCGCCTCCTAATGTCATCCGTACTCGTTGGGAACTACTGAGGATTTTGTGTTCCCTCCAGTTTAGTGTTAAAGCCACAGCTTTTAACCTGGAGCCGGAGCGTCCCCTGCAGTTGTCAGTTTCCCCAGTGTTGATGAAGAAACCAGTGGATCCACTTGATGGTTCAAAACACTGAGGCGCAGGTTCTGAAGCTGCCAAACTGACATGATTGAAGTTTTGAAAATCAAAAATCCTGTTTACTGTCGAGGACGTACGAGTCGTAGGTCAGTTTCTGTAGAAGTACGTTGTCACCGATGTTTCACCACCTGTTGCCTAAGTCATCTTTTATTCATTGGATTCGGTCTGACAGAACGTTCCCTCTGGGTTTCTTCTTCACTCTGTGGTTACAAACCAAGTGCTGTTCTGAACACTGTCTGCACTGTTAGCAGAGAAAAACCAAACGACTCTGTTAAGATGCATATCAGTCAGAATCAGGGCTGCTCCATGACTGTGATTGGATTCACGTTAGTGTTGTAATTAGTTCAAAATGTAACGAACAGTATTGAGCTGGTGGTGATTCCTGCTTGTTGATCTATAGCCGGATGCTGTGTGAGGAACAAAGGGACTGTCCCGTATCTGAACAGCTGAGTTTTGGGGAGATGTTTTCATAGAGGGCTCTTTTCTATAAACTATTAATGTGACTCAAAACTCGACCCGACTGCTGCTGTTGCCTGAAAACCTTCTAACTCCAATTTGTCTTTCTTTTTGCTGTTTCTTACTTGAATTGCAACGAATTTATTTTTACTGGCCCTTCAAAAACCTTTCTGTAACTCAGCCTCGCAGCAGCTGGAAAACTTTTCTTAGTTACTGAAAATCAGATTTTGTAGAGTTTTCCTGTGACAGTGACGCCATATTGATTCTTCTCTGTATCTGTGGGTATGTTGCTTCTGCACACCGTTTACTCCATGTGCCGAAGACAGTTTGTAATGAACGAAAGAGTTGTTTCTCAGAGAACATTTTAATGCAGTCTCATATTTTAAGGATTTTTTTTTTTCATAATTTTTCAGATATTATAGTAAAGGACTGCTTTGCTTGCTTCCAGATATATATCCCTTACATCAGAGAGAGCATAGGCATGAACAGCTTTCATCAGTTATTGCATGACTACAATCCACTCAGACCACAGTCCTTTCCACAGTAAATGTACATCAGGCTCCGCAAAAAAAAGTCATACATGATGGGGTCCTGGACAGCAGCGTCCCCTCTCATGAGTCTGTTATTTTTTATACTGGAACACCTCAAAGAAGACGACAAATAACTAACTAACTAACAAATAACTTTACCCAAACTTTACCTGACATGCAATTTTAATTGACGCTTGAAAGTCAATGAGAAACATGCAATATTGCACAACCCTGTATCCCAGTAAAAGAAAATAATAGATGAGGTAGAGGCAGGTTGTGTTTTTTATGTTGGGTCTATTGTGTTCCAGACTGGGACTGACGTTAACCTCGGCCTGAGACGTTCACCGTGGAAAGGGCTGCTGCTCTTGATTGGATGTAGTTTGTAGCAGCTTTAACAAGAGCTTTAAGTACTTTTTCCTTTGGATGTTTTTCAGCTGAAGAAAATGCTAATAGTCAACATTTATTTGCATGATGTAAACTGTTCCTATAAAAGAACATTTAGACAGGGACAGGAAATGATGACTGTGGTATAGTTATGTCTGAGGTCAAGTTAAAGGTTGGACTTTCTGTTCCTGTTTGAATGTATGGTAGTTTGAGTGACAGCTTCCTGAACCAGTGTTTCTGATCTATTGTTGTTCATCTGCTGTGGGGGATATTAACATCTTTGATAATATGTCATTATAACCATATTTAGCCATTGCTATCAGCAAATGCTGATGAAGTCATTACTGGAAATGAGTATGTTTCTCTATGCAAAAATATACCATTAATAAACAAGCTATACCACAACTCAGCCCACAGATCTCCTGTTTGTTCATTTCATTAATATCTGCTCACATCGTGATGACTCACACTCTCACTGGGTGACACACAACAGTCCTGCATTAAAACAATGCAGGGGGCTGCCGTGGTGAGACATGAGATATGAGCTAGAACGGCCAATCTAACACCAGGAACACACTGCACTGTGTGGCATTGTGTGGCCTGTGTGTGTGTTCACACCAGCTGTGTCTCTGCTGCTGCAGCTCCGTCTCTCTACATAGAGTTTACAGGTTACTGGAATTTTCTTTTCATTGTAAATTAATTTCAGATTTGTTTTTTATTTCTATTTTTTTTACAGAAAATGTCACTGAAATGTCAGTGTCTCCACATGCAGCTGCTAAAAGGGTTAGAAAAAGAATTTATTTTTTCATGCTGTTATCAGATTCAGATTCAGCCTAGACATCAAGGTTGTAGGTTTGCATAAGGACAGTAGGGACATGTCCCTACTAATGTTTTGGGAGGACAGAATTGTCCCTACCAATATATGAGTCAAACTCATTCACACTGTTTGGAGTGAAGTCATGTAAGTGCAGCAGATAATCTTTTATATGGAAGGTTATTGTGCATTTTAGGACTAAAGCATGAAACTTTCCCCACTGCTTCTATAAACGTGAATAATAAATATGTGGAGCCCCCCCCTGCAAAATTGGTGCTCTAAGTAAAATTATGTCACATGGCCATAGCAGCAAATAAGCATCTTTATGCAATTTTGGTAAAGATATACGTAATTATAACGACCTCTCAAGGTCACCAGAGGTCAGATACAAACTGCCTCCACGTCTGAAATCAAACCTTACTGTATGTAGATTAAATGCTGAAATTTTCATGCTTTAGTCATAAAATTCACAGTTGTTTTTTTTGCCCATCTGCCCCACTGCTCTGTGAGCACGGACGAATGAAAGTTACACATGTGGGTTCTCCTCCCAGCCACTAGGGGGCGGCACGGGCCGTTAAACGCCCGGAAGAGGAAGTTGATTCAGGATCCGTTTCCAGGGCGACTCAGTTGGCGGCTGAAAAGCGCCAAATTGAAAAACACCGAATGGACAGAAGCTAAAAAAACCTGCCGACCTGTTAGCGACTTGTCTTCACGTTTAGTGCTTTTAACGTTAAACGTTTACTAACCTATACGTTTACAGTGCTTCGGTTTGGCGGGAGTTTGTGAAACAACATGGAAGAACTCTTCAGCAAAGTGTTACAGTTGAACGTGAGGTGCAGGGACTGTGAGGAAAGGTAAGACCGCGGACGGTGACGTGAGTTAGCTAACGTAAACAAATGACAGGTAGAGGAGGACAGAGAGCAACTAAGATTATCATATTTACTGCGAGACAAAAGACTGAATATTATTTTACATAATTACCTAGAAGTAACCGGTGGCCTAAATTTGTGTGCGTTAGAAACAATCATTACCAACCTTGTTTATTTAATAATAATAATAAACTTTATTTATAGAGCACTTCTCATACAAGAGATGTAGCTCAAACTGCTTTACATTAGAAAAATCAGATAGTACAAGAAAATGAGGGTGAATTGAAGGACAATGAAAATAGACCTTATTTATATTATTTATTATATATTACTATTAATACTTAATATACCTTCTTTTTGTTATTCTGTTATCTTATATGTTATTTTTCTACTTTATTCTATATTTTTTTCTTCTACCATGTTTTCCTATGCTGCAGTAACGAGTGAATTTCCCCCGGTTTGGGATTAATAAAGGTTTATTTTATCTTAAGACAATAGAAAGACAGTAGATTATGAAATATGTAAATGAAAATGTTTAATGTCGTTTAAAAATGTTCACTAAGCATCTCTTATAGCTCTTGGCAGAGTTATCCATAGTTTGGGAGCATTTTTTTTTTTTTTTTTTAAATGCTGCACTTCCTATTTTCTTGTGTGTAAAATTATGTGTATCTAAAAGCCTGGCAGTAGACGATCTGAGAGCTTGTGAAGGATTATAAAACGACAGAGAATCTGCAGTGTAGGCCAGTCCCAAACCAAACAAGTAAAAGGATAAAGGTTAAAGGTTAAAATCTACTGTAAAAGATACTGGGAGCCAATGGAGTGAGGTTAAAACTGGGGTAAATAAGGCCTCTATAACCATTTGCATTTTCATAATTTTTTTTAGAAACCATGTTGCAACATATAATCCCATTAATCACGTTAGAATAATCATGGTCAGGGAAATGATATCATCTTTTTAACTATGTCTAAATATCATACAAACTGTCTGAAGCCACATTGTTGTGATTATTAATTTCATTCTGCAGAAAAGCAAATATTCGCGTCACCATCGAGCTTCAGTTGACAACAAGTCCAGTGCACAAAAGGGTGAGTAGGAGTTAGGGTTGGTTTTTGTTTGAATTTTGTAATTTCCAATTCAGATTCTGCTTATCAATTACAGTTCTTATCAATTCGATATTGAAATGTTTAGATTACAAAAATATTTGTAATAACTGAACATTCACAAAGAAACTAGTATTTACTATTTACTAGTTTTTACTAAATGCATACAATAAAAACGTTTCACAGACATGTGCATTAAAAAAATCTTAAGTAATAGATCTGGAGCAGACGCACACACAGAGGGGCGTGTGGTATGTTAATACAACCACAGTCACTCTGAATTCTCTCCTTCCACTTCTTCCTCTCCTCATTTTCTTTTCTTCTTCTTCTCTCACTCTTTCTTTTACCTCCTCCCTCCCTCCTTTCTCTCTCTCGCAGTCCATCTGTCACACAGTTGTGAGGTTAGCCATTCATCCTTCCACTGAACAAAAACAAAGCCAAAATATCCCTGACATGGGCTCCACCCACCAGAGTCTGCGCAGTAGTGATCAGTTGGTGGAGCCACGGTATCAAGTCAATTACAGCTGTCAATCATGACATGACATCCTTTTTTATAGCATCAAATAGCTCATTAAAACCAAACTTATCACATAAATGAACACAGACCATCTTTAGAAAAAATGTATTTGAATTACTTTGATTTGGTGATATTGAATGTCCCATCCACTAACAAGTGCAGCCTGCCACCAGGGGGCGATCAAGATGTTTTGGCTTCACTTTTTGGGAGTTTCATGTCGTATCATATACAGTCATTGATCGAAACAAATCAGGACAGTGACGTAGTCATGTGGACAGGTCCTGGCAGATAGCTTCGTATGTAATTGCAGATATGTAGCCTTTCTACATAATAATAAAGGGTTTGCTTCTTAAGGAACTGATAAGCAGAACCTACCCTGTGCTTGGCTTTTTGTATTAGGTTCCAATTTGGAACCGAGTTTATGTTCCCAACTCTCATTGTAGTCTTGCATAAATAATCTAACAGACTTTCCTTCTGGTGACTAACCGGTTGTTTTTGTGTATTTTAGGATCTTCTAGTCAGACTAACAGATGATCTAGATCCATATTTTCTCTTCAACCTCTCAATATCGGAGGAAGATTTCCAAAGGTAAGCATCCAGACTGTACAAGGACATAAACCACGCAGCAGTGTGCTACTGTCCTTCTGGTCGTTATTTAAGAAATATTTTTCTATATAATATTTTTATTGTCATATCCTTTTTTGGCCTTTTCTCCCAGCCCTACTAAAATAAATTTAATTCAGGATGTTGTGAACAAGCTCTCTTTTCCTCTCACTGATGGTTTCTCTCTCTGTCCTTGTCTGAGCAGTTTGAAAGTCCAGCAGGGGCTGCTGATAGACTTTGCATCATTTCCTCAGAAGTTCATTGACCTGCTTAATCTGTGCTATTCTGAACAAGAGTCCGACTTTCCAAGGTACGAAGAAATGCAAACCGCCACACGACATCACACCGTTTAACTCAATGAATTCAGCTTGACATTATATATTGATTTGTATCAGTCCTAATTATTCCAAGTTTCAAATTCCTGGAGAGAACATGACATACATGTGGTTACCTTTATCACCTTAAGCAGTATTAGATATATATTAGAGACACTTTCCTAACAATGTCCTCCAATACAACAACAACTCACATTCATTATCTTTTCCCACAGGTTTCTCCTGCACCTGTCATGTCAGTCTCCAGTGCTGGAAGGCCCCGCCAACTTCAGTGTTGTAGAGACAAATGCGTTCAAACACCTCAATCACTTGTCTTTACGACTTGCTCAAGGGTCCGACAAAGACATTAAAGACTATTTGGCAGTGTGTCTCTCATCCCTGAAGGTTTGCTCATCCAGCATAATGCATCATCATCATCATCATCATCAAAATCATCATCAAAATCATACTGTCTGGCTTTTTGTGTGGAGCGTAGAATTATAAAACTCATTTGAATGGTAGCGTTCATAATTGAGTCATTTATTGAGTTATATAAACGTTTTTGTTTCATCCAAACAATCCCAGGATGTTTTATTTCTCTGGTGTTTGTTGAGGTGGCTCAATTTCCACTGTTACTGTATTTTTTTTGTACATTTCAACCAGGTTAGTTAAAGCAGATCAATGAACTGATACTCATGTATTTATTGTTCTACTTTTTAGGTCACAGCTAAAAAAAACAGATGAATAGGAGAGAAATTCAATCAGAAATTCAACCTTCACATGGATATTTTAGGAAGCTGTGGAATTTAGCTGGTTAAACTAAAAGTAATGGTCTCAGTAGAATCATTAAAGGCGTCTATTATGTTTTTCACACAACTGTTTCTTCCTTTAAGTGAAGTTTATACTGACACGTCACCCCATTCTTTCAGGTAGAGAAGCAGGCACTGGAGGTGAAGCTTAAGAAGACTGAAGATGATCTCTCCAGGCAGCTGAGTTATGCTCAACAGGTGTGCTTTGCTTTGTCATTGGACGTGGTGTTTTCAAGCCCTGTTTTAAGCCCTTATGCTGGGTGTAGCATGGACACGGTCACGGCCAGGGCTGTGACTTTACCCAAGGACCTTAAACAACATATCCAAACAGAGCTGAGATACAGGTCGGTGACAAATTAAAAGGAAAAAAAACAGAATAAATGAGAGTAGAAACATAACAAATGCAGATGCTTCCACACGGGTGCACTGCAATTAACATCCAGTCATGGTTTGTGGTGAGAAATGCTGATTTGATATCACAGTGACGAGGAAAGTGACGTCTGCAGTTAGATCCATGGGAAAGACGTCAGTAAACGGGGTTGGACGTTGTGGTCGACCGCACATTTGAAAACTGTGCATTAGTGCAAAGTGTAAGAAAAAAGCTAACAGTCCGTCATAGTGAGGGATGTTATAGCAGGGCTGCAGTGCAGGAAGCCTTCAATACAAAGAGGGATGCACATTTGGGAGTTCAGCGGCACAAAATCCAGATTCACGGGTCAAATTTCATGTTGTTTTTTCCTTTGATTCGTCGCCTGTCTGTATCTCCAGGCCTGTATGAGCTCTGAACTATGAGGTCATGTGGTTTCTGTTATTTCTTCATACCAGTTTGTTCTTCTAATTTCAACAGGTTCTCATTTCTAGCTGCTATTGTTGTCGAGACTGTTCATGTTTTGACAGATATCAAGATCAATATTTTATTTTTCACTATCATGAAATGAAAAACAACAAAGAAGAAACTGTAGTTATTATATTAACATCTGTTTTTCCCTCAGACTCTGTCTGAGAAGACGAAGGAGCTGGACAAACTGCGTTCAGAGTGGACGAGTCAAAGCAGCTCCCTGTCCAGCCGTTATTCTCAGGAGTTACAGTCAGAGAGAGAGAAGTCTGTAGAGGTAAGACTCACCTGGACTGTCTTATTAATGAGGTTGTTATTAAAATAAATGAACTTATACAAGTCAAACTATCTAAAAAATAAGACCTAAGTTGAAATGCTCTGATTTGCATTGTCAGCTGTGAGACCTTATGTGGACAGGTGTGTCTTTCCACATCATGTCCAATTAGCTGAATATACCACAGGTGGACAGTTAAACATCTAACAGTACACTGTAAAATATCTTAAAAGAATTTAATGGAATCAATCTTTTCTCATTAACTTTGAGTAAATATACACGTTTTATTAATCTCAAGTTAATTCAATTTAAAAGTTCTTTTATGTTCAAACAATTTAAATAAGCTACATGCCTTTTTTTTGCTATTGCTACATAGCCAATGTTAGCATCAGCAGCTGTTTTCTGAACAGTCTAGAAGAAATATTTCCTAACTTGCTGTGTGCAATTTTCCATCAACTAATTTGCTTCATTTCAGTTCTGGCCCGTCACGTCACCAACAACCGCGACTAAATTGATTATCAGTGTCCTGTATTTAATGTTTTATTTGGAACAAACCAAGCATGTGGATAAAAAGCAGAAAGGTGGGTTATTTTACAGGAGTTGTTGGAGATAATTATTTGGTATGTCTTTATGATGTTTTCCAGCTGCAGGGCAGACTTCAGCTGCAGACAGAGCAGCTCCGTCAGGACCTGGAGAGTGCTCATAAGAAGAGCAGCCAGGAGCTGCACAGCAGACTGACCGAGCTGGAGGCGTCGTGCAGAGAGCTGACGGAGAGGAAATACAAGAACGAGTCTGTCATCAGGGACCTGAAGATTAAACTAGTGGGAGCAGAGGAGGTAAGGGAATGAGGAGGGTGGTTGTCACAGAGCTGCATCAACACCTGCGTCAAAGGGAGAGTCAGCATGGCGGGACAGGACGCGCAGACGCTGTTGTGTTACACGTCAAGCCTCTGATTCTAGAAGATACGCATGCTATCTAAAATCACACACTGAGGCGGCGTCACGCTGGCTTTGTTTGGTTCGGTGTTAACAAGCAAAGACGACATTATGAGACGTCTTCTTAACAACAATACAGCAGCATCTCTGTTTAAAAGAAGCTTGTGTCAGTGAATATTTGCCCGCAGACAGCAGTGTGACTTCAGAGCAACTAAGATGCAGCAGAGAGAATGAAACGGTTAAAGCTAATTATCCATTGGTGCAACGAAATTTGCCTCTAAGGGAAACGGTACAAGCAATTTATCAAACAGCTGTTGAACACGCAGAACATACATTTGCTTCTGAGCTCTTGAGGGAAATATTGTGTTTCTTTAGTTGCTTATTGCTCCAGCGTCTTCACCAGCTTGGTGTTCACCTGTGTACAGTTGGTTTTTACATCTTTTCTGTTGAGAACAAAATGTGTCACAACACACCATAAGTGAAGCGTTGTGTTGCTACAGAGACGCACCGGCCTCTAAATCATATCCACCAGACATAAAGGAACATGCTTGTTTGGTACATGACCCCACAGAAATCACATCATGTGACATCATCAAACTAAATGCAAAAATTACTTCGAACTTCCACAAGTAAAATCATATAATCCTGTCTGTTACAGTGTCACCTGTTTCTACCTGTGGGATTATATTCCTGCGGTTGTGTCTGTTACCTGTGCAGGAGTGTCAGCGTTCAAAGCAGCAGGTCCTGTCTCTCAGGAGGGAGAACAGCACTCTGGACACGGAGGTCCATGAGAAGGAGCGTGTGGTGAGCCAGCTGCAGATGCGAGTCGCCGTTCTGGAGCAGGAGATCAAAGATAAGGATCAGCTGATGCGCCGCACGAAAGAGGTGCTGGAAGCCACTCAGCAGCAGAAGGTAAGAGCTGCAACTTGACATGCACCATGAGCACCTATAAGCATATCCTGATCTTGTGGTAGACACAGTATCCCATCCACCTTGTCTTTTATGTTCTTAGTGGCACAGTTCCTACTTCCTCATTTGAATTGCTATGGCTGCTTTTCAACATGCCGTTGTGGCCCTACTTGTTAGCAAGATTTATATTGGAGGTGGAGGTATGTAGTTAATGAGTTTAGAAATGTAGCTTGGTCCTAGCTCATTTAGGGCTTTGTTGTTTCTAAAGTGGAAGATGATGTTTTCGTCCCTTTGTTCACGTGAGACTTGAAGCTCAGGTCTGACTCTAAGACAACACCAGACACTTTTAACCTCAGGTTAAACCCAGGGAATTAGAAGTTGTTGTTGTTATTGAAGAACAAAGCGAGTTCTTCACACTGGAGTTTCCATCTTCTTAAAAGATTTAAAAGATTTACATGTTCAGTAGAAACTAATGAGGGTGAGAGCCACAGACACGGTGTCAGAGACTGTTGAGAAACACAAAAACACATTGTTGGTTTTGGTCTTTTAATAGGATTTTTTTTTTGTTATTCTTTAAGTAGATTCTCTCTTTTTCTAACCTATATTGTTTTCTGTTCTCCAGGAATCAGTGGAAGAAAATGCTGAAAGTAAAGAACTTCAGATTAGAAAACTTGAAGCAACAGTGAAATCTCTGTCTGAGGAGCTGATCAAGGTTTGTGAAGCTGCGTGCTGCTTGTCCATGTGCTGGTGAAACTTAACCCCAAAACTGAACACGTGAGGGAGTAAATGAAATATAAGCATCTGGCCACAATACATTTAACTGGAGATACTGGTGACTGGTGCTGTTGCCCCTCAGCAGTCGTCTCCCTGGGTCCATAAAGGATTTGGTGACTGAGACCAACACTCTGAGATGTTTCTGCTCATTTGACACGAACCAGGTTTAGTGCCTCATGAAGCTCCTAAAGTTCAGTTGAAACTGTTTCAGAGAGTTGCTGGTTCCAAGTTGAATTGTATATGTGTATGTTTACGTGGGCTTGACAAAATAATAGAGACACTTTGACTGCACCTTATATTTGAATACCGTTGAGTTTCTCACCTGCTTTTTATGTATTTATGTTTGTGATCCAGGCGAACGGTATCATTAAAAGGCTTCAGGGAGAGGTCCGAGGACTCGTTGGGAAAATAAAAGTCAAAAACACTGTGACTGTGTCTCAGGAGAAGGTTCTCCAGGACACATCGGAGAAACTGCAGAAGGTTGAAAAGGATCTGCAGAGCTCTCAGCAGCAGCTCGGTACCAAGGATGAGCAGGTATGTCTGAAACTGCAGACGCTGCATGTAAACGGCCTTTAGGTCTTTCTTTATCTCGATTGATGAAGCACTGATCAGGCTAATTACAACAAAAGAAACTGATTTGATAGGAACTTGATAACAACATGATTTGTGTTTTACAGGTTACAAAATTGAAGGAGCAGCTGGAGATGACGGTACAGAAGCTGAATGAAAGCAGAGAAGTGTTAAAAACAAACGAGAATGGTGAGGACACTTGTCTTAATCATTTCAGTTATAAATGGACTGACTGTAGTTACATTACAGGAGCCAGTGGAGATTTCACTCCCAATAACTGCCGGCGTGTTCAGTAGTGTTAATTTAGTGAACAAAGGAATTAAATATGCTTGTCGACAACCTTTATTTTTCTTATCTAAGACTGTTGATGAGGAGACGTCAGCGACTTCAACAATCTCTAACTGTGACTGTATCAATATTCAATATCGTTGATGCAAAAAGACGAAACTAAAATGTATTTTAAAAAATAAAAACTTGAGCTGCCAATGATAATGATAAACAAATAGCTAACCTTAGCATTAAAATTCAGTAATGTGAAGAATTTGTTAATGTAATTTTAAATGATTAATTTTAGACAGTTTTATGTAATTTTCTTTTTATAAATCCCTTTTCTAGTTGAAGTCTTTATTAATATTTTATTTGTAAATTCTTGTTATAATTTTTATTGCCTGGTAAAATATCAGTTAATGAAATACTCAGTGATTTAGTCGATTTTAAAAAAAAATGTTGCATTTCTGTTTTACCACAGTTATAAATTGGCTGAACAAGCAGCTGAATGAAAAGCAGCTGTCCAGAAACCCACAGTCCACCGAGTCCTTGGAGATCCCTTCAGTTTTATCCACCACCGCAGGACTGAGGGTAGGAGTCTGTGCTCGGCCATATAGAGACAAACTTTACCTCACACGTAGAATACACCTGTCGTAACGACCTGATTCGGTCGTATCAGTGAGTGTGTGTTAGTGACACCGGTTACAGACGTGACTGTATCGTTCCAGGCGCAGTTTTATCCTCAGACAGTCAAACCTGTTGTGTCTCCCGTGACGACTGCTGATGTCACTCCAGCTGAGCAGCGAGCAGCGCAGCCCTCCATCAGACAGACGTGAGTTTGGATGACGTTTATTATTTGTTTCCACAGTGAATACTGGTGTGTGTGGCAGGCCCGGTGTCGCTACTGGGAATCTATGAGTGTTCGTTAGGTGTTAAGCTATAACACTGTTTTATGTTATTTAAAACTAAAGCATCTAATTAAACATAAGCCCATAATGTATTATATTTTAAAAACCAACTCCAAGTGATAGAGAAGTAACTGCTCTCCACACTGTATCCAGGTTTATATGTCCAGAACAACCAATCAGATTGAAATGAACTTTGATTATTGGAATGTGGCTTGTTATTGGTCAAATCGACAAGGAAAAAATAAAATACTTTTCAGTTATTTTTTTAATTTTGGGATGAAACGTTACGATTTGTTGGAGCGTCTCAAATGACTGAAAGACACATGATTGATTTTGTGTTTTCTCCTCGTCCTCAGCGGAGACTTCGCAGGTCTGGATTCTAAATACTTTGAGAAGAGAGATGATAGCATCCCGATCTACGGCCTGTCGTCTAATCTGCTTCATAGAGGTAAAAGTGATCGGCATTTAGAGAACTACACGGACATAAACAGTAAATACTGTAAATAATGAGATCAGGTTTGTCATGCAGTAACCAGGTGACAGTCATCTCACTGCATTAACCTGATTTCTCCAACAGTGTGTTCATTAGAAACACACTTGTTTTTGATTGTAACAAAGATGCATCGTTACATTCAAGATGATTCAATTCACAGTCCAACAAACTGATACAAAGTTCAAGGGTTCAAACAAACAAAGCTGCACAACGTGTTATCTTATTGACGTAAAATGAATCATATTATTAAAGGAAATAATGTTTTTGACTGACGTGTTGGATGAGAGTGATGGATAGATGAAGGATTGATTATTTCCACCACTGGTCAGCTGAGTGCCGAGCCGCTCTGGTTTCCCGGCTACTCGGGAACTGCAGGGGAAGAGAAGGAGCACTTACAATACACTGAGCCTTGCCTCGACATATCAAGCAGAGGGAGTTAGACATAAAGACCTGCTTCTAATAAAAGTCTGCTATGTTCTGGAGTTGAAGTAAATAAAGACTAAACTGTTGTGGATCCAGACGGAGGCTGTGCGCTGAGTGAGAGAATATATAAGAGACATACTCCCGGTGGTTCGCCTGGTGGAGTGTGACATTTGGGTTTAGTCTTTGCCGCCGCAGCCTGACCTCGAGTCCTGCCGGTGGCACTTTGCTGCGTTTCATCCTCTTTCTCTTCTCGTCCCTTTTAACTTTGATTGTAATAAAGGCAAAAATAACTTTTAAAAAAAGAAACATAGTCCATCTCTTCTAACTTTCTCTGAGTCATGTTACAGTAAATCCAGCTGAAATCACAGCTCAGTCTTTGTCTTTGGTGATTTAGTCAGACGACGTCACATTTATAAAATCAGGATTTGACCAGAGGTCCAGACATAAACTAGGTTTTGACCTAGTGTTGTTGTTTTGTTTTTTTTCTTTTCAGAGTTTCCTCAGAGAACGAAGCCTCCTGCAGCTTCTGCTTACTTCACTGCATGAAGCAGAAACTCTCTAAAGACAGAAAAGCTTTAATTTCAGCTTCAGTTGGAAGAAAAAACATCAAAAACTCACCATCTGCTTTATGTCTTCAGCTCCCGACAAACTGTGACTGACCTGCGGTGCTACATGAACTTGTTTTTAAGTAGCTATTGTTGTTATTTTAATTTATATGCTAATGCTCTACATGTCTGTCTCTGATTTTGTGCCTCAAGTAAATGCCATTAAAACCCCACGGTCGATTCCTGTGATCATAGAGAATGTATTAATGCCTTTTTTTTGTCTATTTATCCTCATACATTGTCATCCTTCAATGTTTATATGGTTTGTTCTCTGTTGTATGTCAGTTATTGAGTGTAGTCCTTAATAAACTTAACATCCTCATCAGCGTTTACAGTCTTTTCTGCAGGTTTCGTTTATTAAATCTCATATTAAAAGTGTGTAAAATAGAAATATTAGTGGTGTTCAATGTTGATCGAGGGTTGTTCTAGCATCTAATGTTACAGTTTAAAGACGTGTTAAATGACCAACCCACAGAGCAACGGCCAATCAGAGCCCCTGCTGCTTTTTGTTCATTTAAATACAATTTAAGTTCTCCAGTTTATAGTATTTTGTTCAGACATAGAGATTTATTGATTGATATAATTACTGCACATCGTGATCTCCAGACTCCAGAGTGATGTTTCCAGAAAGTCTCATGAATCAGCTGATGAAAGAAAACATTCAGAGCCACCATGACAGTTTATTTCGCTTGTTCATGTAAACATGTCTTACACACATCAGAGACTGTGAAGTCGTCTGAACAGTAACAGTCACGGCTCCTTCGGATTGACATTGTGCGTATATTTTACGACTGGCTCGGTCTCGGTTGGGGGCGGTTGTAAGGAAGATGCCAGGGGCAAATAGGGTGGACAGCTGGGTCACTATTAATCAAGGGTGTATCACAGTGGTTGAAGGGTGGGGGTATTTGACCAGTATGTGGGCCAGTATAGTCAGGAAGACCATGAGGTCTTGGTGGGCGTCCTCCAATGTGGGGAGGATGGCCATGACCATGACCATGTGGTGGGCGTCCTCCAGCGTGGGGAGGAGGTGCTGAAGGGCCATGATAGGGAGGGAGGCCAGGATGGTGCGCAGGATGAGGGGGCCTACAGACGGGCTCCGGCTCACCAGGAGCAAGGGCGGTGGTGTTCTGTCGAGAGAAACAGCGTTAGTCGAAGTGTGTTTCTGCATTATTCAATAATGTAGAGTAGAAGAAGAAGAAGTGGAGTTTGTGACAGGAAGTAGATTAGGTGAATACACAGTTTACTGTACTTCAGCAATGTGGACTCACCACTGGGGGGTAAAAGTCACATTCGACATCCCCGAGTCCATTTTCCATTGAATAAAATGAACGGCAGTAAGCGTGATGCTTTAGAGAGAGAAGAGAGACACAATGAGAACAAGCTGGAAACTGAAACAGTGGGTGAATGAAATATTCAACGTCACACTGACACTATCCTTGAACACACTGTTAGATGTCCATGTGTAGTGTGATTATAGATCAGCTCTAGCTTCTATATTAATACTGTGAAAGTATCAAAGCCTCAGTCCACAGAGAAATGCACACAGCCTGTATTCAGAAACTGAGCCTTAAAACCAGCCGTCAGGACTTCCTGTAACATTGTGATGTCACAACAAAACAGTCACCAAGCCCCGCCCACCTGGACCCACCATCCAAACCTTGCAGGATTTGGTTTCTCTGAGTGTTTTTACCTGAAAACTGCTTTCATTGGATCACTCAGAAAACAGTCAGCCAATCAGAAGAGAGGCTCAGAGCCTCCTCTCTTCTGATTGGCTCACCGACCTGTTGTTACTAGAGCTTCAGAGAGAAGCCTGAGTGAGGAGATGTGAAACTACACTGAGATGTGTTTAAAGTTGCATTAGAAAAAGTCGAACTTTACGTATGTATTCTGCTCTCTTTTAAACTCGGGACACAACATGTCAGTGTGTTGTACTCACGGCTCTGTCGGGGCAGAGGGGTTTGCACGCCTCAGGTAGGATTCTGGATCCCATTGGGCAGTGAGTCTCCACGACGACAAACTGAGCAGAGAAGAACATCCCTCCCACCATCATGTACTGAGAGAGGAGGAGAGAGAGAGTGAGCTGGAGACAATTAGGTGAGATTATAGACACATTTCAAAAATAAGGCTTTGGTCATGTTGCTAAAATATCTGACCCCACTGTCTGTGATAATCACACTGAAACAGAAGAAACTGAGTCGTAGTATGTGTGTCGAGAGATTCTCTGTACCCCAGATTTTATGCGTCCCACTTCCTGCAGGATGTAGTAGTGCTGGTTGGTGGTGTTCTGGTTGAATTTCTTCACAGCTTCATGCACAGACTTGAGACCGTCAGAGTCGTTGAGTGGGACCAGTATGGGTAAGTCGGCGTAGATCATGGCCATCTCCATGTTAGTTTTTACTGCACACACACACACAGAGTTATTATTAAGAGTCAGCTTTCTGAGAGTTTAACAGTATGAATCCGTACTCACAACGTTTCCAGGGGACACTAACATGAACCATCTGTGTGACATTGTGGCATAATTGCTGTGTGAAGTCTTGAGTTATGACTTGACCTTTGACAAAAAATTTTAATCAGGTCATCATTGAGTCCTTGTGAATGTTTGTGCCAAATTTGAAGAAGTTCCCTCAAGGTGTTACTGAGATCACATTCATAAGGTCACAACCATATTTGGTTAGGTCCCTTTGACCTTAACCTTTGACCTTTAGCCACCAGAATCTAATCAGTTCATCCTGAAGTTCAGGTGACTGTTTGTACCAAATTTAAAAAAAAAAAAAAATAAAAAAAAAAATTCCCTCAAGGTGTTACAGAGATATCGACAACCTGGAAACATAAGGCCTGTGTATAATGCCATGAAGAGAGGGTCCGGGGTTCATGATGAGTTTGGATACGTGACAGAAGAGAAACCCACCTCTTCTCGTGATACAATTATAATCCACGATTTTGGCATTGCCACTAATTATAGATATCCCAACGGTGCAGTTGGCCATCACCTCCTACACAGAAGCAGAGACAAAGACATTTAACTGCAGATACCTCACATCTCCTATCTAGAAAAAAAACATAAGCATCAGTGCGTCCGCTCTCTGGCTGTAGGAGAGAGAGACGCAGTGCTGATGAAGGGAAACTGCATTAAATAAATAATTCTTCCTCATTTACCCAGTCAGCATCGCTACGGAGATTGCAGTCCTCAAAGTGTTTGGGGTTGACAACGTGGCAGTCTGTCTCCAGAAGACCCAACTCCAAATGAAGATTACAGCGATCTCCACCCTGGAAACAACAGAGAGGAAGGAGCATGAATCACAATGACTGCAGTAAATGAAGCTTTAAATGTCCCCACACCAAAACAACTCACTCAGACTTCAGGACAGTATAATGGAGGTTAATAGCCCATAAAACAAAAAAAACGGACCTTGAATTTTTCCTTATTCTATAGATAAAAGCTGTAAACCATAATAACACAAGAAAACCTCTTTAGTTGTTCTAAAGGTGATTTGAAGTTCTGCTCATTCTTTGGAGCCATTTTCGTATCCGTCCTTTCTTTTCTGCCGCTACTGCCGCACTAAATGTCTGACTGGTCTCATCCTTCTGTCTGTTTTCAGTCACTACAATTAAATCAGAACAACTTCTCCTCACCTCAGCCAAGTCTCTGAACTTAGACAATAGGAATGTCCAATTCAGTGACGCTAAGTGACACGTCACTGGCAAAGATGGTGGATGAGAATCAATTGATAACTCTACAGAGAGAAAGCAGCAATGCACCAGGCAAACAGTAAGACAATCTAAATCTTTTGTATTGTTTACTGATCAAAGTAATTTTTGAAAAGTGCTGATTCTGTAGTTTAAAGTGAAAAAACGCCACGTCTCGAGCTCAAACCTCCGTGGAGTTACAACGCTTCAAAGACGACGTGATATTTGGGCTTCAGAGGGTTAAAGAGTCACTGAGCTGAAACAACTGAAGACTTTCATGGAGACTGTAAAACTGGAATCTTCAGGAAGTAACCAGTAACAAACTCCCAGCTGTAGGACAACTGTGCTGCAAAGACAACATTTCAACCTGAGCTGTAGTGACAGGAAATCCATCGTCCCTCCAAAATAAAATTATTCAAAGCACCACAATCTTAAAATCTGAATTATTTTGAGAACGAATGTGCACACAACAATGCTTGTTTCTGGTTCCAGTACCCCTGTCCCCATGACTCCGTAGACACGATCGAGTTGGAACTTGTAGCCATGGTGATGGTGCTCGTTGATGTGTCGCACTGCCATGCGTCCTCCCGCAGCACTGTTTTCCCCAGTGCATGTCACTCGCTCCAAAGCTGGAGCAGCGCTGCAAAGCAGCAGCGCTGAGGACAGCAGCGTCAGGACGGTTAATCTCTTCATGGTGCCAGAGACGGAGCAGAGCGCTGCAGAGGGGGATGTTATATAGACATGGACAGGTCAATAGAGAAGAGTGGGAGGAAGAGAGAGTGACAGAGAGGCAGAGAGCATGAGGACAAGACCACAGCCCTGCCAAGAACAAACACAGACTTTAACCAGAGCAGCCTATTTTGAAATGTCCACTGAAACACATCAGTTTCATCATAGTTGTCAAATGCCAACCGTTTCCCAGCACAATACAAGCATTTCTCCATCCATCCATTATCTGGGGGCAAAGGTGGGGTACATCCTGGAAAGGTCGCCAGTCTATCACAGGGCTGATATACAGAGACAAACAACACATACATTCACACCTATGGGCACTTTAGTAGTTTGTCATAAAATAGTAGTCATAGTAAGGCATAAGGTAATGTCCCTGAACAACCTGGTGTAACATAACATTTTTGCAGGAGTGCTTGGAGAGGACCCACACAGGCAGAACATGCAAACTCCACACAGAAATGCCAGGCCCAGGATTTGAACCCAGAACCTTTTTGCTGAGGTGACAGTGCTAACCACTGCAGCACTGTGCCACCCACAAGCATTTCTACTCAAGAGAATTAGAAGGGCACTCACAAGGTACAGACCAGGCCAATGTCAAACACACCAGACCTCAGAGAAAATTCATAGTAAATGATCCTGAGTCAGGCACTGCCAAGACCAAGCAGAAGAGAGCCTCCTCTCTTCTGACTGGCTCACAGACCTGTTTTTACTGGAGCTCCAGAGAGAAGCCTGAGAGAGGAGATTTAAAACTACACTGAGATGGTTTTTGGTTCTTAAAACCACAAATATATCTTCTTATGGATCAACACTTTAAAATAATACAAGAGAAGAGGAAGAGAAAAGGCCTTGATTTACTTCAGCTTCCAAACTAACCAGTCTTATGTCCACACATCTGCAGCTGGATGTAAACAGAGGATACGTCACACACAATGTCAAGGTTAGGAGACTGAAAGATAAATATGAACAGTGACTCAGTGCTGGGATGACATGGGAATCAGGCTCCCGGATTTAATGATTATCCAAGAGAAGCTGCACATCAGGACTGGACTGATATGATTCAGCAGCACATCATACCTGAGCAGTACAATACTGTATTCTGAGGGGTGATGATGCTCGAAGCATTTGTGCCATCAAATAAATATAGACAGACATTTTATTTTGTTGTGGCGACAACTCATTCATTCATTCACTAACTCTTTGTCTCCAGTCTGATCCCACACCTGATCCCCTTTCAACTGCTCACAAGCGCCAATAACACCTCCATCATTGCCCCTGGTATATATACACACCTGCCCTTTAGTACCTCCTAACTTTTTGTGATCAAGCCTGCCTTTGCCCAAGGCATAAAAAGTCATAGTATTAAAAAAAAAAAAAAAAGGCATAAAAAAATGTCATAGTATTGTATTTGTCAAGTTATGTGTGATGTTTACTTGTGGTATTGCCTGACTTGAAAAGGTTCAACTGTTTCCCAGAGTTTCACTGTGACTTCACTCAGTTTATCCAATGATCAGACACAAACTTTCCTTATCCATTTATTTCGGATTCAGGATTTGTTTTGTCACATTGGTTTAGTTTTAGATTAGGTGACAAACCTTTGAAAAAGTAGAAACAATAGGCAGTTACTACATAATGAAGTACAATATACAAACAAAACATTCTTCTAAAATGATGGCCTATGTAACAACCAACTCAATTATCAAACAATCAATCAATTGATTTTCAAAGATATCAATCAAAGAGAAACATAGGCTTATAATAAACAATGAACAATCAAAGTCATTTCTCACCAGCAGTCGCTCTGGAGTTTTACAAGCAGTTGGTAAGGCACAGTACACTGTAGCAGGCAAGTCTCTCCTACAACAGTGTTTGTTGGAATCAACTGCTCTCTGGAGCTCCCTGACTAAAAAGGGTGGTGAGGACTTCAGGTGAGGTGATTTGTGATTGTCTTCAGCTGGTAGCAATTGACTACCTGCAATAACTAGTTCTTCCTCTGGGGGAGAAATGGGGCTTTTTCTTTTGTGATTTGGTTTTCAGTGAACAACAAGACAGTATTAAATAAAAATGTCAAAAAACGTCATAATATAGTAAGGCATAAAATTGTCAAAAAAAGTCACAGAATAGTAAAGGCATGAAACTCAAAAAATGCCATAGAATAGTAAGGAATAAAAAATCATAGTATATTAAGGCATACAATTCTCCTAGTATAATCAGGCATAAAACGTCATAGCATTGTATGGCATAAAACATCATAGTACAGTAAGGCATAAAATTGTCAAAAATGTCACAGTATAATAAGGCAAAAAATGTCAAAAAACATCATAGTATAATATTGCAACAAAATGTTAGAAAACGTCACAGTATAGTAAGGCATAAAATTCTCAAAATACATAATTTTATATTAAGGCATAAAACGTCAAAAAACGTCGTAGTATAATCAGACATAAAAATGTCACAGTATAGTATGGCATAAAATGTCATACTATAGTATGTTATAAAAATGACATAAAAAATGTCATAAAATGTCATAGTATAGTAAGGCATAAAACATCAAAAAGCATCATAGTATAGTAAGGCATAAAATTGTCCTAGTATAGTAAGGCATAAAATTGTCAAAAAACGTCATAGTATAGTAAGGCATAAAATTGTCCTAGTATAGTAAGGCATAAAATTGTCAAAAAACGTCATAGTATAATAAGGCATAAAATTTCAAAAAATGTCAAAGTATATTCAGGTACAAAATGTCCAAAAACGATATAGTATATTATGGCATAAAACATCATAGTATATTAAGGTATAAAATGTCAAAAAATGTCATAGTATAGTAAGGCATATAACTGTAAAAAAACGTCATACTATACTAAGGCATAAAACGTCAAAAAACATCACAGTATATTAAGGTATAAAATGTCAAAAAATGTCACAGTATAGTAAGGCATAAAATTATCAAAAAACATAATTTTATATTAAGGCATAAAATGTCATAGTATAGTAAGGCATAAAAATGTCAAAGTATAGTAAGGCATAAAAATGTCAAAAAACATCATAGTATAGTAAGGTATAAAACGTCAAAAAATGTCACAGTATAGTAAGGCATAAAATTGTCAAAAAACATAATTTTATATTAAGGCATAAAATATCATAGTATAGTATGGCATAAAAATGTCAAAGTATAGTATGGTATAAAATGTCAAAGTATAGTAAGGCATAAAATTGTCAAAAAACATAATTTTATATTAAGGCATAAAATATCATAGTATAGTATGGTATAAAATGTCATACTATCGTAAGACATAAAAATGTCAAAAATCGTCATATTATAGTAAGGCATAAAACATCAAAGTATAGTAAGGCATAAAAATGTCAAAAAATATCATAGTATAGTAAGGCATAAAATTGTCATAGCATAGTATGGCATAAAATGTCATACTATAGTATGTTATAAAAATGACATAAAAAATGTCATAAAATGTCACAGTATAGTAAGTCATAAAAATGTCAAAAAATATCATAGTATAATAAGGCAAAAAATGTCAAAAAACATCATAGTATAGTAAGGCATATAATTGTCAAAAAACGTCACATTATAGTAAGGTATAAAATGTCCTAGTATAGTAAGGCACAAAAATGTCATAATATGTCATAATATAGTAAGGCATAAAACGTCAAAAAACATTATAGTAAAGTAAGGCATAAAATGTCAGAAAACGTTGTAGGGGCGTCGTGTAGCGTAGTGGTTTAAACAGGCGCCCCATGTGTAGAGGCTACAGTCCTCGCTGCAGTTGGCCCCGGTTCGAATCCCGGTCTTTTGCTGCATGTCATTCCCCCTCTCTCTGCCTCCCTGTTTCCTGTCACTCTCCACTGTGCTGTCCATTAAAGGCATAAAAAGCCCAAAAAAAAAAAATACTTTAAAAAACGTTGTAGAATAATCAGGCATAAAATTGTCATAGCATAGTATGGCATAAAATGTCATACTATCGTAAGACATAAAAATGTCAAAAATCGTCATATTATAGTAAGGCATAAAACATCATAGTATAGTAAGGTATAAAAATGTCAAAGTATAGTAAAGCATAAAACATCAAAAAGCATCATAGTATAGTATGGCATAAAATGTCAGAAAACGTCACAGTATAGTAAGGCATAAAAATGTCAAAGTATAGTAAGGCATAAAAATGTCAAAGTATAGTAAGGCATAAAAATGTCAAAGTATAGTATGGTATAAAATGTCAAAGTATAGTAAGGCATAAAAATGTCAAAAAACATCATAGTATAGTAAGGTATAAAATGTCAAAAAATGTCACAGTATAGTAAGGCATAAAATTGTCAAAAAACATAATTTTATATTAAGGCATAAAATATCATAGTATAGTATGGCATAATACATCATAGTATAGTATGACATAAAAATGTCAAAAAATATCATAGTATAATAAGGCAAAAAATGTCAAAAAACATCATAGTATAGTAAGGCATAAAACGTCAAAACCATTATAGTATAATATTGCATCAAAATGTCAGAAAATGTCAAAGTATAGTAAGGCATAAAATGTCATAGTATAGTAAGGCATAAAAATGTCATAGTATAGTATGGCATAAAATGTCATACTATAGTATGTTATAAAAATGACATAAAAAATGTCATAAAATGTCACAGTATAGTAAGGCATAAAACATCAAAAACCATCATAGTATAGTAAGGCATAAAATTGTCCTAGTATAGTAAGGCATATAATTGTCAAAAAACGTCATAGTATAGTAAGGCATATAATTGTCAAAAAACGTCACATTATAGTAAGGCATAAAATGTCATAGTATAGTAAGGCATAAAAATGTCAAAAAATATCATAGTATAATAAGGCAAAAAATGTCAAAAAACATCATAGTATAGTAAGGCATAAAACGTCAAAAAACATCATAGTATAGTAAGGCATATAATTGTCAAAAAACGTCATAGTATAGTAAGGCATATAATTGTCAAAAAACGTCACATTATAGTAAGGCACAAAAATGTCATAATATGTCATAGTATAGTAAGGCATAAAACGTCAAAAAACATTATAGTATAGTAAGGCATATAATTGTCAAAAAACATCATAGTATAATATTGCATCAAAATGTCAGAAAATGTCAAAGTATAGTAAGGCATAAAATGTCATAGTATAGTAAGGCATAAAACGTCAAAAAACGTCATAGTATAGTAAGGCATAAAATTTCAAAAAATGTCATAGTATAGTAAGGCATAAAATTTCAAAAAATGTCATAGTATAGTAAGTCATAAAACGTCAAAAAACATTATAGTATAATATTGCATCAAAATGTCAGAAAATGTCAAAGTATAGTAAGGCATAAAATGTCATAGTATAGTAAGGCATAAAAATGTCAAAAAATATCATAGTATAATAAGGCAAAAAATGTCAAAAAACATCATAGTATAGTAAGGCATAAAACGTCAAAAAACATCATAGTATAGTAAGGCATATAATTGTCAAAAAACGTCATAGTATAGTAAGGCATATAATTGTCAAAAAACGTCACATTATAGTAAGGTATAAAATGTCCTAGTATAGTAAGGCACAAAAATGTCATAATATGTCATAGTATAGTAAGGCATAAAACGTCAAAAAACATCATAGTATAATATTGCATCAAAATGTCAGAAAATGTCAAAGTATAGTAAGGCATAAAACGTCAAAAAACGTCATAGTATAGTAAGGCATAAAATTTCAAAAAATGTCATAGTATAGTAAGGCATAAAATTTCAAAAAATGTCATAGTATAGTATGGCATATAACTGTAAAAAAACGTCATACTATAGTATGGCATAAAATGTCATAGTATAGTAAGGCATAATATGTCATAGTATAGTATGGCATATAACTGTAAAAAAACGTCATACTATAGTATGGCATAAAATGTCATAGTATAGTAAGGCATAAAACGTCAAAAAGCATCATAGTATAGTATGGCATATAACTGTAAAAAAACGTCATACTATAGTATGGCATAAAATGTCACAGTATAGTAAGGCATAAAATTGTCAAAAAACATAAATTTATAGTAAGGCATAAAATGTCAAAAAACGTCGTAGAATAATCAGGCATAAAATGTCATACTATCATAAGACATAAAAATGTCAAAAATCGTCATATTATAGTAAGGCATAAAACATCATAGTATAGTAAGGTATAAAAATGTCAAAGTATAGTAAGGCATAAAACATCAAAAAGCATCATAGTATAGTAAGGCATAAAATTGTCATAGTATAGTAAGGCATCAAAATGTCAGAAAATGTCAAAGTATAGTAAGGCATAAAATGTCATAGTATAGTAAGGCATAAAAATGTCATAGTATAGTAAGGCATAAAAATGTCAAAGTATAGTATGGT
Organism: Seriola aureovittata; assembly: GCF_021018895.1. Taxonomy (NCBI): domain Eukaryota; kingdom Metazoa; phylum Chordata; class Actinopteri; order Carangiformes; family Carangidae; genus Seriola; species Seriola aureovittata. Next base: position 2,791,782 of record NC_079369.1, on the reverse strand, counting down.
ATAAAATGTCAAAGTATAGTAAGGCATAAAATGTCAAAAAACGTCATAGTATAATCAGGCATAAAACATCATAGTATAGTAAGGCATAAAAATGTCACAGTATAGTATGGCATAAAATGTCATACTATAGTATGTTATAAAAATGACATAAAAAATGTCATAAAATGTCAAAGTATAGTAAGGCATAAAACATCAAAAAGCATAATAGTATAGTAAGGCATAAAATTGTCCTAGTATAGTAAGGCATATAATTGTCAAAAAACGTCATAGTATAGTAAGGCATAAAAATGTCAAAAAACGTCATAGTATAGTAAGGCATAAAAATGTCAAAAAATATCGTAGTATAATAAGGCATAAAATGTCAAAAAACATCATAGTATAGTAAGGCATAAAATTTTCCTAGTATAGTAAGGCATATAATTGTCAAAAAACGTCATAGTATAGTAAGGCATATAATTGTCAAAAAACGTCACAGTATAGTATGGCATAAAAAGTCAAAGTCTAGTAAGGCACAAAAATGTCATAATATGTCATAGTATAGTAAGGCATATAATTGTCAAAAAACATCATAGTATAATATTGCATCAAAATGTCAGAAAATGTCAAAGTATAGTAAGTCATAAAATGTCATAGTATAGTAAGGCATAAAACGAAAAAAAAACATCATAGTATAGTAAGGCTTAAAACATAATAGTATAGTAAGGCATAAAAATGTCAAAAAATATCATAGTATAATAAGGCATAAAAATGTCACAGTATAGTAAGGCATAAAATGTCATACTATAGTTTGTTATAAAAATGACATAAAAAAGGGCGTAAGGCATAAAATGTCAAAAAACATCATAGTATAGTAAGGCATAAAACGACAAAAAACATTATAGTATAGTAAGGCATATAATTGTCAAAAAACATCATAGTATAATATTGCATCAAAATGTCAGAAAACGTCACAGTATAGTAAGGCATAAAATGTCAAAAAACGTCGTAGTATAGTAAGGCATAAAATTGTCCTAGTATAGTAAGGCATATAATTGTCAAAAAACGTCATAGTATAGTAAGGCATAAAATTTCAAAAAACATCATAGTATAGTAATGCATAAAATGTCATAGTATAGTAAGGCATAAAAATGTCAAAGTATAGTAAGGCATAAAAATGTCATAGTATAGTAAGGCATAAAAATGTCAAAAAATATCATAGTATAATAAGGCAAAAAATGTCAAAAAACGTCATAGTATAGTAAGGCATATAATTGTCAAAAAACGTCACAGTATAGTATGGCATAAAAAGTCAAAGTCTAGTAAGGCACAAAAATGTCATAATATGTCATAGTATAGTATGTCATAAAATGTCAAAAAACATCATAGTATAGTAAGGCATATAATTGTCAAAAAACATCATAGTATAATATTGCATCAAAATGTCAGAAAATGTCAAAGTATAATAAGGCAAAAAATGTCAAAAAACATTATAGTATAGTAAGGCATATAATTGTCAAAAAACGTCACATTATAGTAAGGTATAAAATGTCCTATTATAGTAAGGCATAAAACGTCAAAAAACATCATAGTATAGTAAGGCATATAATTGTCAAAAAACGTCATAGTATAGTAAGGCATATAATTGTCAAAAAACGTCACATTATAGTAAGGTATAAAATGTCCTAGTATAGTAAGGCATAAAACGTCAAAAAACGTCATAGTATAGTAAGGCATAAAATTTCAAAAAATGTCATAGTATAGTAAGTCATAATATGTCATAGTATAGTATGGCATATAATTGTAAAAAAACGTCATACTATAGTATGGCATAAAACGTCAAAAAACATCATAGTATAATATTGCATCAAAATGTCAGAAAACGTCACAGTATAGTAAGGCATAAAACGTCAAAAAACATAATTTTATATTAAGGCATAAAATGTCATAGTATAGTAAGGCATAAAAATGTCAAAGTATAGTAAGGCATAAAAATGTCATAGTATAGTAAGGCATAAAAATGTCAAAGTATAGTATGGTATAAAATGTCAAAGTATAGTAAGGCATAAAATTGTCAAAAAACATAGTTTTATATTAAGGCATAAAATATCATAGTATAGTATGGCATAAAAAGTCAAAGTCTAGTAAGGCACAAAAATTTCATAATATGTCATAGTATAGTATGTCATAAAATGTCAAAAAACGTCATAGTATAATAAGGCATAAAATGTCAAAAAACATCATAGTATAGTAAGGCATATAATTGTCAAAAAACATCATAGTATAATATTGCATCAAAATGTCAGAAAATGTCAAAGTATAGTAAGGCATAAAATGTCATAGTATAGTAAGGCATAAAACAAAAAAAAACATCATAGTATAGTAAGGCTTAAAACATAATAGTATAGTAAGGCATAAAAATGTCACAGTATAGTAAGGCATAAAATGTCATACTATAGTTTGTTATAAAAATGACATAAAAAAGGATGTAAGGCATAAAATGTCAAAAAACATCATATTATAGTAAGGCATAAAACGACAAAAAACATTATAGTATAGTAAGGCATATAATTGTCAAAAAACATCATAGTATAATATTGCATCAAAATGTCAAAAAACGTAGTATAATCAGGCATAAAATGTCATAGTATAGTAAGGCATATAATTGTCAAAAAACGTCATAGTATAGTAAGGCATAAAATTTCAAAAAACATCATAGTATAGTAAGGCATAAAATGTCATAGTATAGTAAGGCATAAAAATGTCATAGTATAGTAAGGCATAAAAATGTCAAAAAATATCATAGTATAATAAGGCAAAAAATGTCAAAAAACATCATAGTATAGTAAGGCATATAATTGTCAAAAAACATCATAGTATAATATTGCATCAAAATGTCAGAAAACGTCACAGTATAGTAAGGCATAAAATTCTCAAAAAACATAATTTTATATTAAGGCATAAAATGTCATAGTATAGTAAGGCATAAAAATGTCAAAGTATAGTAAGGCATAAAAATGTCATAGTATAGTAAGGCATAAAAATGTCAAAGTATAGTATGGTATAAAATGTCAAAGTATAGTAAGGCATAAAATGTCAAAAAACATAGTTTTATATTAAGGAATAAAATATCATAGTATAGTATGGCATAAAAAGTCAAAGTCTAGTAAGGCACAAAAATGTCATAATATGTCATAGTATAGTATGTCATAAAATGTCAAAAACCTTCATAGTATAGTAAGGCATAAAAATGTCAAAAAACATCATAGTATAGTAAGGCATATAATTGTCAAAAAACATCATAGTATAATATTGCATCAAAATGTCAGAAAATGTCAAAGTATAGTAAGGCATAAAATGTCATAGTATAGTAAGGCATAAAACGAAAAAAAACATCATAGTATAGTAAGGCTTAAAACATAATAGTATAGTAAGGCATAAAAATGTCACAGTATAGTAAGGCATAAAATGTCATACTATAGTTTGTTATAAAAATGACATAAAAAAGGATGTAAGGCATAAAAATGTCAAAAAACATCATATTATAGTAAGGCATAAAACGACAAAAAACATTATAGTATAGTAAGGCATATAATTGTCAAAAAACATCATAGTATAATATTGCATCAAAATGTCAAAAAACGTCGTAGTATAATCAGGCATAAAATGTCATAGTATAGTAAGGCATATAATTGTCAAAAAACGTCATAGTATAGTAAGGCATAAAATTTCAAAAAACATCATAGTATAGTAAGGCATAAAATGTCATAGTATAGTAAGGCATAAAAATGTCAAAAAATATCATAGTATAATAGGGCAAAAAATGTCAAAAAACATCATAGTATAGTAAGGCATATAATTGTCAAAAAACATCATAGTATAATATTGCATCAAAATGTCAGAAAACGTCACAGTATAGTAAGGCATAAAATTCTCAAAAAACATAATTTTATATTAAGGCATAAAATGTCATAGTATAGTAAGGCATAAAAATGTCAAAGTATAGTAAGGCATAAAAATGTCATAGTATAGTAAGGCATAAAAATGTCAAAGTATAGTATGGTATAAAATGTCAAAGTATAGTAAGGCATAAAATTGTCAAAAAACATAGTTTTATATTAAGGCATAAAATATCATAGTATAGTATGGCATAAAAAGTCAAAGTCTAGTAAGGCACAAAAATGTCATAATATGTCATAGTATAGTATGTCATAAAATGTCAAAAACCTTCATAGTATAGTAAGGCATAAAATTGTCAAAAAACATCATAGTATAGTAAGGCATATAATTGTCAAAAAACATCATAGTATAATATTGCATCAAAATGTCAGAAAATGTCAAAGTATAGTAAGGCATAAAATGTCATAGTATAGTAAGGCATAAAACGAAAAAAAACATCATAGTATAGTAAGGCTTAAAACATAATAGTATAGTAAGGCATAAAAATGTCACAGTATAGTAAGGCATAAAATGTCATACTATAGTTTGTTATAAAAATGACATAAAAAAGGATGTAAGGCATAAAATGTCAAAAAACATCATATTATAGTAAGGCATAAAACGACAAAAAACATTATAGTATAGTAAGGCATATAATTGTCAAAAAACATCATAGTATAATATTGAATCAAAATGTCAAAAAACGTAGTATAATCAGGCATAAAATGTCATAGTATAGTAAGGCATATAATTGTCAAAAAACGTCATAGTATAGTAAGGCATAAAATTTCAAAAAACATCATAGTATAGTAAGGCATAAAATGTCATAGTATAGTAAGGCATAAAAATGTCATAGTATAGTAAGGCATAAAAATGTCAAAAAATATCATAGTATAATAAGGCAAAAAATGTCAAAAAACATCATAGTATAGTAAGGCATATAATTGTCAAAAAACATCATAGTATAATATTGCATCAAAATGTCAGAAAACGTCACAGTATAGTAAGGCATAAAATTCTCAAAAAACATAATTTTATATTAAGGCATAAAATGTCATAGTATAGTAAGGCATAAAAATGTCAAAGTATAGTAAGGCATAAAAATGTCATAGTATAGTAAGGCATAAAAATGTCAAAGTATAGTATGGTATAAAATGTCAAAGTATAGTAAGGCATAAAATTGTCAAAAAACATAGTTTTATATTAAGGAATAAAATATCATAGTATAGTATGGCATAAAAAGTCAAAGTCTAGTAAGGCACAAAAATGTCATAATATGTCATAGTATAGTATGTCATAAAATGTCAAAAACCTTCATAGTATAGTAAGGCATAAAATTGTCAAAAAACATCATAGTATAGTAAGGCATATAATTGTCAAAAAACATCATAGTATAATATTGCATCAAAATGTCAGAAAATGTCAAAGTATAGTAAGGCATAAAATGTCATAGTATAGTAAGGCATAAAACGAAAAAAAACATCATAGTATAGTAAGGCTTAAAACATAATAGTATAGTAAGGCATAAAAATGTCACAGTATAGTAAGGCATAAAATGTCATACTATAGTTTGTTATAAAAATGACATAAAAAAGGATGTAAGGCATAAAATGTCAAAAAACATCATATTATAGTAAGGCATATAATTGTCAAAAAACATCATAGTATAATATTGCATCAAAATGTCAAAAAACGTCGTAGTATAATCAGGCATAAAATGTCATAGTATAGTAAGGCATATAATTGTCAAAAAACGTCATAGTATAGTAAGGCATAAAATTTCAAAAAACATCATAGTATAGTAAGGCATAAAATGTCATAGTATAGTAAGGCATAAAAATGTCAAAAAATATCATAGTATAATAGGGCAAAAAATGTCAAAAAACATCATAGTATAGTAAGGCATATAATTGTCAAAAAACATCATAGTATAATATTGCATCAAAATGTCAGAAAACGTCACAGTATAGTAAGGCATAAAATTCTCAAAAAACATAATTTTATATTAAGGCATAAAATGTCATAGTATAGTAAGGCATAAAAATGTCAAAGTATAGTAAGGCATAAAAATGTCATAGTATAGTAAGGCATAAAAATGTCAAAGTATAGTATGGTATAAAATGTCAAAGTATAGTAAGGCATAAAATTGTCAAAAAACATAGTTTTATATTAAGGCATAAAATATCATAGTATAGTATGGCATAAAAATGTCAAAGTATAGTATGGTATAAAATGTCAAAGTATAGTAAGGCATAAAAATGTCAAAAAACATCATAGTATAGTAAGTCATAATATGTCATAGTATAGTAAGGCAAAAAATGTCAAAGTATAGTAAGGCATAAAATTGTCAAAAAACATAATTTTATATTAAGGCATAAAATATCATAGTATAGTATGGCATAAAAATGTCAAAGTATAGTAAGGCATAAAAATGTCAAAAATCGTCATATTATAGTAAGGCATAAAACATCATAGTATAGTAAGGTATAAAAATGTCAAAGTATAGTAAGGCATAAAAATGTCAAAAAATATCATAGTATAATAAGGCAAAAAATGTCAAAAAACATCATAGTATGGTAAGGCATAAAATGTGATAGTATAGTAAGGCATAAAAATGTCAAAAAACATTATAGTATAGTAAGGCATATAATTGTCAAAAAATGCCATAGTATAGTAAGGCATAAAACGTCAAAAAACATTATAGTATAGTAAGGCATATAATTGTCAAAAAACATCATAGTATAATATTGCATCAAAATGTCAGAAAACGTCACAGTATAGTAAGGCATAAAATTCTCAAAAAACATAATTTTATATTAAGGCATAAAATGTCATAGTATAGTAAGGCATAAAAATGTCACAGTATAGTATGGCATAAAATGTCATACTATAGTATGTTATAAAAATGACATAAAAAATGTCATAAAATGTCATAGTATAGTAAGGCATAAAACATCAAAAAGCATCATAGTATAGTAAGGCATAAAACATCAAAAAGCATCATAGTATAGTAAGGCATAAAATTGTCAAAAAACGTAGTATAATCAGGCATAAAATTGTCAAAAAACGTCATAGTATAATAAGGCATAAAATGTCAAAAAACATCATAGTATAGTAAGGCATAAAATTGTCAAAAAACGTCATAGTATAGTAAGGCATATAATTGTCAAAAAACGTCACAGTATAGTATGGCATAAAAAGTCAAAGTCTAGTAAGGCACAAAAATGTCATAATATGTCATAGTATAGTATGTCATAAAATGTCAAAAAACATCATAGTATAGTAAGGCATAAAATTGTCAAAAAACATCATAGTATAGTAAGGCATATAATTGTCAAAAAACATCATAGTATAATATTGCATCAAAATGTCAGAAAATGTCAAAGTATAGTAAGGCATAAAATGTCATAGTATAGTAAGGCATAAAACAAAAAAAAACATCATAGTATAGTAAGGCTTAAAACATAATAGTATAGTAAGGCATAAAAATGTCACAGTATAGTAAGGCATAAAATGTCATACTATAGTTTGTTATAAAAATGACATAAAAAAGGATGTAAGGCATAAAATGTCAAAAAACATCATATTATAGTAAGGCATAAAACGACAAAAAACATTATAGTATAGTAAGGCATATAATTGTCAAAAAACATCATAGTATAATATTGCATCAAAATGTCAAAAAACGTAGTATAATCAGGCATAAAATGTCATAGTATAGTAAGGCATATAATTGTCAAAAAACGTCATAGTATAGTAAGGCATAAAATTTCAAAAAACATCATAGTATAGTAAGGCATAAAATGTCATAGTATAGTAAGGCATAAAAATGTCAAAAAATATCATAGTATAATAAGGCAAAAAATGTCAAAAAACATCATAGTATAGTAAGGCATATAATTGTCAAAAAACATCATAGTATAATATTGCATCAAAATGTCAGAAAACGTCACAGTATAGTAAGGCATAAAATTCTCAAAAAACATGATTTTATATTAAGGCATAAAATGTCACAGTATAGTATGGCATAAAATGTCATACTATAGTATGTTATAAAAATGACATAAAAAATGTCATAAAATGTCATAGTATAGTAAGGCATAAAACATCAAAAAGCATCATAGTATAGTAAGGCATAAAACGTCAAAAAACATAATTTTATATTAAGGCATAAAATGTCATAGTATAGTAAGGCATAAAAATGTCAAAGTATAGTAAGGCATAAAAATGTCATAGTATAGTAAGGCATAAAAATGTCAAAGTATAGTATGGTATAAAATGTCAAAGTATAGTAAGGCATAAAATTGTCAAAAAACATAGTTTTATATTAAGGCATAAAATATCATAGTATAGTATGGCATAAAAAGTCAAAGTCTAGTAAGGCACAAAAATTTCATAATATGTCATAGTATAGTATGTCATAAAATGTCAAAAAACGTCATAGTATAATAAGGCATAAAATGTCAAAAAACATCATAGTATAGTAAGGCATAAAATTGTCAAAAAACGTCATAGTATAGTAAGGCATATAATTGTCAAAAAACGTCACAGTATAGTATGGCATAAAAAGTCAAAGTCTAGTAAGGCACAAAAATGTCATAATATGTCATAGTATAGTATGTCATAAAATGTCAAAAAACATCATAGTATAGTAAGGCATAAAATGTCAAAAAACATCATAGTATAGTAAGGCATATAATTGTCAAAAAACATCATAGTATAATATTGCATCAAAATGTCAGAAAATGTCAAAGTATAGTAAGGCATAAAATGTCATAGTATAGTAAGGCATAAAACAAAAAAAAACATCATAGTATAGTAAGGCTTAAAACATAATAGTATAGTAAGGCATAAAAATGTCACAGTATAGTAAGGCATAAAATGTCATACTATAGTTTGTTATAAAAATGACATAAAAAAGGATGTAAGGCATAAAATGTCAAAAAACATCATATTATAGTAAGGCATAAAACGACAAAAAACATTATAGTATAGTAAGGCATATAATTGTCAAAAAACATCATAGTATAATATTGCATCAAAATGTCAAAAAACGTAGTATAATCAGGCATAAAATGTCATAGTATAGTAAGGCATATAATTGTCAAAAAACGTCATAGTATAGTAAGGCATAAAATTTCAAAAAACATCATAGTATAGTAAGGCATAAAATGTCATAGTATAGTAAGGCATAAAAATGTCATAGTATAGTAAGGCATAAAAATGTCAAAAAATATCATAGTATAATAAGGCAAAAAATGTCAAAAAACATCATAGTATAGTAAGGCATATAATTGTCAAAAAACATCATAGTATAATATTGCATCAAAATGTCAGAAAACGTCACAGTATAGTAAGGCATAAAATTCTCAAAAAACATAATTTTATATTAAGGCATAAAATGTCATAGTATAGTAAGGCATAAAAATGTCAAAGTATAGTAAGGCATAAAAATGTCATAGTATAGTAAGGCATAAAAATGTCAAAGTATAGTATGGTATAAAATGTCAAAGTATAGTAAGGCATAAAATTGTCAAAAAACATAGTTTTATATTAAGGAATAAAATATCATAGTATAGTATGGCATAAAAAGTCAAAGTCTAGTAAGGCACAAAAATGTCATAATATGTCATAGTATAGTATGTCATAAAATGTCAAAAACCTTCATAGTATAGTAAGGCATAAAATTGTCAAAAAACATCATAGTATAGTAAGGCATATAATTGTCAAAAAACATCATAGTATAATATTGCATCAAAATGTCAGAAAATGTCAAAGTATAGTAAGGCATAAAATGTCATAGTATAGTAAGGCATAAAACGAAAAAAAACATCATAGTATAGTAAGGCTTAAAACATAATAGTATAGTAAGGCATAAAAATGTCACAGTATAGTAAGGCATAAAATGTCATACTATAGTTTGTTATAAAAATGACATAAAAAAGGATGTAAGGCATAAAATGTCAAAAAACATCATATTATAGTAAGGCATAAAACGACAAAAAACATTATAGTATAGTAAGGCATATAATTGTCAAAAAACATCATAGTATAATATTGCATCAAAATGTCAAAAAACGTCGTAGTATAATCAGGCATAAAATGTCATAGTATAGTAAGGCATATAATTGTCAAAAAACGTCATAGTATAGTAAGGCATAAAATTTCAAAAAACATCATAGTATAGTAAGGCATAAAATGTCATAGTATAGTAAGGCATAAAAATGTCAAAAAATATCATAGTATAATAGGGCAAAAAATGTCAAAAAACATCATAGTATAGTAAGGCATATAATTGTCAAAAAACATCATAGTATAATATTGCATCAAAATGTCAGAAAACGTCACAGTATAGTAAGGCATAAAATTCTCAAAAAACATAATTTTATATTAAGGCATAAAATGTCATAGTATAGTAAGGCATAAAAATGTCAAAGTATAGTAAGGCATAAAAATGTCATAGTATAGTAAGGCATAAAAATGTCAAAGTATAGTATGGTATAAAATGTCAAAGTATAGTAAGGCATAAAATTGTCAAAAAACATAGTTTTATATTAAGGCATAAAATATCATAGTATAGTATGGCATAAAAATGTCAAAGTATAGTATGGTATAAAATGTCAAAGTATAGTAAGGCATAAAAATGTCAAAAAACATCATAGTATAGTAAGGTATAAAATGTCAAAAAATGTCACAGTATAGTAAGGCATAAAATTGTCAAAAAACATAATTTTATATTAAGGCATAAAATATCATAGTATAGTATGGCATAAAAATGTCAAAGTATAGTAAGGCATAAAAATGTCAAAAATCGTCATATTATAGTAAGGCATAAAACATCATAGTATAGTAAGGTATAAAAATGTCAAAGTATAGTAAGGCATAAAAATGTCAAAAAATATCATAGTATAATAAGGCAAAAAATGTCAAAAAACATCATAGTATGGTAAGGCATAAAATGTGATAGTATAATAAGGCATAAAACGTCAAAAAACATTATAGTATAGTAAGGCATATAATTGTCAAAAAATGCCATAGTATAGTAAGGCATAAAACGTCAAAAAACATTATAGTATAGTAAGGCATATAATTGTCAAAAAACATCATAGTATAATATTGCATCAAAATGTCAGAAAACGTCACAGTATAGTAAGGCATAAAATTCTCAAAAAACATAATTTTATATTAAGGCATAAAATGTCATAGTATAGTAAGGCATAAAAATGTCACAGTATAGTATGGCATAAAATGTCATACTATAGTATGTTATAAAAATGACATAAAAAATGTCATAAAATGTCATAGTATAGTAAGGCATAAAACATCAAAAAGCATCATAGTATAGTAAGGCATAAAACATCAAAAAGCATCATAGTATAGTAAGGCATAAAATTGTCCTAGTATAGTAAGGCATATAATTGTCAAAAAACGTCATAGTATAATAAGGCATAAAATGTCAAAAAACATCATAGTATAGTAAGGCATAAAATTGTCAAAAAAGGTCATAGTATAGTAAGGCATATAATTGTCAAAAAACGTCACAGTATAGTATGGCATAAAAAGTCAAAGTCTAGTAAGGCACAAAAATGTCATAATATGTCATAGTATAGTATGTCATAAAATGTCAAAAAACATCATAGTATAGTAAGGCATAAAATTGTCAAAAAACATCATAGTATAGTAAGGCATATAATTGTCAAAAAACATCATAGTATAATATTGCATCAAAATGTCAGAAAATGTCAAAGTATAGTAAGGCATAAAATGTCATAGTATAGTAAGGCATAAAACGAAAAAAAACATAATAGTATAGTAAGGCATAAAAATGTCACAGTATAGTAAGGCATAAAATGTCATACTATAGTTTGTTATAAAAATGACATAAAAAAGGATGTAAGGCATAAAATGTCAAAAAACATCATATTATAGTAAGGCATAAAACGACAAAAAACATTATAGTATAGTAAGGCATATAATTGTCAAAAAACATCATAGTATAATATTGCATCAAAATGTCAAAAAACGTCGTAGTATAATCAGGCATAAAATGTCATAGTATAGTAAGGCATATAATTGTCAAAAAACGTCATAGTATAGTAAGGCATAAAATTTAAAAAAACATCATAGTATAGTAAGGCATAAAATGTCATAGTATAGTAAGGCATAAAAATGTCAAAAAATATCATAGTATAATAAGGCAAAAAATGTCAAAAAATATCATAGTATAATAAGGCATAAAATGTCAAAAAACATCATAGTATAGTAAGGCATAAAAAGTCAAAGTCTAGTAAGGCACAAAAATGTCATAATATGTCATAGTATAGTATGTCATAAAACGTCAAAAAACATCATATTATAGTAAGGCATATAATTGTCAAAAAACATCATAGTATAATATTGAATCAAAATGTCAGAAAATGTCAAAGTATAGTAAGGCATAAAATGTCAAAGTATAGTAAGGCATAAAATGTCATAGTATAGTAAGGCATAAAACGAAAAAAAAACATCATAGTATAGTAAGGCTTAAAACATAATAGTATAGTAAGGCATAAAAATGTCAAAAAATATCATAGTATAATAAGGCATAAAAATGTCACAGTATAGTAAGGCATATAATTGTCAAAAAACGTCATAGTATAGTAAGGCATAAAATTTCAAAAAACATCATAGTATAGTAAGGCATAAAATGTCATAGTATAGTAAGGCATAAAAATGTCAAAAAATATCATAGTATAATAAGGCATATAATTGTCAAAAAACGTCATAGTATAGTAAGGCATATAATTGTCAAAAAACATCATAGTATAATATTGCATCAAAATGTCAGAAAATGTCAAAGTATAGTAAGGCATAAAACGTCAAAAAACGTCATAGTATAGTAAGGCATAAAATTTCAAAAAATGTCATAGTATAGTAAGGCATAAAATTTCAAAAAATGTCATAGTATAGTAAGTCATAATATGTCATAGTATAGTATGGCATATAACTGTAAAAAAACGGCATACTATAGTATGGCATAGAATGTCATAGTATAGTAAGGCATAAAACGTCAAAAAGCATCATAGTATAGTAAGGTATAAAATGTCAAAAAATGTCACAGTATAGTAAGGCATAAAATTGTCAAAAAACATAAATTTATAGTAAGGCATAAAATGTCAAAAAAACGTCGTAGAATAATCAGGCATAAAATTGTCATAGCATAGTATGGCATAAAATGTCATACTATCGTAAGACATAAAAATGTCAAAAATCGTCATATTATAGTAAGGCATAAAACATCATAGTATAGTAAGGTATAAAAATGTCAAAGTATAGTAAAGCATAAAACATCAAAAAGCATCATAGTATAGTAGGCATAAAAATGTCAAAAAATATCATAGTATAGTAAGGCATAAAATGTCATACTATAGTTTGTTATAAAAATGACATAAAAAAGGGCGTAAGGCATAAAATGTCAAAAAACATTATAGTATAGTAAGGCATATAATTGTCAAAAAACATCATAGTATAATATTGCATCAAAATGTCAGAAAACGTCACAGTATAGTAAGGCATAAAATGTCAAAAAACGTCGTAGTATAATCAGGCATAAAATTGTCCTAGTATAGTAAGGCATATAATTGTCAAAAAACATCATAGTGTAGTACGTCATAAAAACGTCATAGTATAGTATGTAATAAAAATAAGATAAAAATGCCCTTAAAATCTCACAAAATAGTAAGGCATAAAAAGATCATTAAGAAATGTCATAGTACAGTAAGACACAAAAATGTGGTAGGATAGTAAGGCATAAAATGTCATAAAAAGTCATACTTTGGTAAGTCATAGTATGGTATGGCATAAAAAGTCAAAAAAACGACATAGTATAGTAAGGCTTAAAAAGTCATAAAAACGACATATTATAATAAGGCATAAAAAGTCATAAAAACGTCATAGTATAGTAAGGCTTAAAATGTCATAAAAACGTCATAGTATAGTAAGGCATAAAAAGTTAAAAAAACGACATAGTATGATACGGCATGAAAAGTCATAAAAACGAAATACTATAGTAAGGCATAAAAAGTCATAGTATAGTAAGGCTTAAAAAGTCATAAAAACGAATTACTATAGTAAGGCATAAAAGGTCCTAGTATAGTAAGGCATAAAAAGTCATAAAAACGTCATAGTATAGTAAGGCTTAAAATGTCATAAAAACGTCATAGTATAGTAAGGCATAAAAAGTCATAAAAATTTCATAGTATAGTAAGGCTTAAAATGTCATAAAAACGTCATAGTATAGTAAGGCTTAAAAAGTCATAAAAACGAATTACTATAGTAAGGCATAAAAGGTCATAGTATAGTAAGGCATAAAAAGTCAAAAAACGTCATAGTATAGTAAGGCTTAAAATGTCATAAAAACGTCATAGTATAGTAAGGCATAAAAAGTTAAAAAAACGACATAGTATGATACGGCATGAAAAGTCATAAAAAAGAAATACTATAGTAAGGCATAAAACGTCATAGTATAGTAAGGCTTAAAAAGTCATAAAAACGAATTACTATAGTAAGGCATAAAAAGTCATAGTATAGTAAGGCTTAAAAAGTCATAAAAACATCATAGTATAGTAAGGCATAAAAAGTCATAAAAACGACATATTATAATAAGGCATAAAAAGTCATAAAAACGTCATGGTATAGTAAGGATTAAAATGTCATAAAAACGTCATAGTATAGTAAGGCATAAAAAGTCATAAAAACGAAATACTATAGTAAGGCATAAAAAGTCAAAAAAACGAGATAGTATAGTAAGGCATAAAAAGTCAGGGTGTCGTGTGGCGTAGTGGTCTAAGCAGGCGCTCCATGTGTAGAGGCTACAGTCCTCACTGCAGTTGGCCCCGGTTCAAATCCCGCGTCGGATGGCCTTTTGCTGCATGTCATTCCCCCTCTCTCTGTCTCTCTCCACTATACTGTCCAATAAAAGCCCCAAAAAATATACTTTAAAAAAAAAGTCACAAAAACGACATGTTATAATAAGGTATAAACAGTCATAGTATAATAAGGCATAAAAAGGAAATAGTATAGTAAGGCATAAAAAGTCATAGTGGTATGGCATAAAAACGTCATAGTATAGTAAGGCATAAAAAGTCATAAAAGCGACGTTATAAAAAGTAAAAAAAAACGACATAGGATAGAAAGGCATAAAAAGTCAAAAAAACGACATAGTATAGTAAGGCATAAAAAGTCATAGTATGGTATGACATAAAAAGTCAAAAAAACGACATAGTATAGTAAGGCATAAAAAGTCAAAAAAACTACATAGTATAGTAAGCATAAAAAGTTAAAAAAACGACATAGTATGATACGGCATGAAAAGTCATAAAAACGAAATACTATAGTAAGGCATAAAAAGTCATAGTATAGTAAGGCTTAAAAAGTCATAAAAACGAATTACTATAGTAAGGCATAAAAAGTCATAGTATAGTAAGGCATAAAAAGTCATAAAAACGACATATTATAATAAGGCATAAAAAGTCATAAAAACGTCATAGTATAGTAAGGATTAAAATTTCATAAAAACGTCATAGTATAGTAAGGCATAAAAAGTCATAAAAACGAAATACTATAGTAAGTCATAAAAAGTCGTAGTATAGTAACGCATAAAAACTCAAAAAAACGAGATAGTATAGTAAGGCATGAAAAGTCAGGGTGTCGTGTGGCGTAGTGGTCTAAGCAGGCGCTCCATGTATAGAGGCTACAGTCCTCGCTGCAGTTGGCCCCGGTTCGAATCCCGCGTCGGACGGCCTTTTGCTGCATGTCATTCCCCCTCTCTCTGTCTCTCTCCACTATACTGTCCAATAAAAGCCCCAAAAAATATACTTTAAAAAAAAAGTCATAAAAACGACATGTTATAATAAGGTATAAACAGTCATAGTATAATAAGGCATAAAAAGGAAATAATATAGTAAGGCATAAAAAGTCATAGTGGTATGGCATAAAAACGTCATAGTATAGTAAGGCATAAAAAGTCATAGTATAGTAAGGCTTAAAAAGTCACAAAAAAGTCATAGTATGGTATTGCATAAAAAGTCATAAAAACAACATATTATAATAATGCATAAAACGACATAGTATAAGTAAGGCATAAAAAGTCATAAAAGCAACGTTATAAAAAGTAAAAAAAACGACATAGGATAGAAAGGCATAAAAAGTCAAAAAAACGACATAGTATAGTAAGGCTTAAAAAGTCATAAAAAGTCATAGTATGGTATGGCATAAAAAGTCAAAAAAACGACATAGTATAGTAAGGCTTAAAAAGTCATAAAAACGTCATAGTATAGTAAGGCATAAAAAGTCATAAAAACGACATGTTATAATAAGGCATAAAAAGTCATAGTATAGTAAGGCATAAAAAGTCATAGTATGGTATGACATAAAAAGTCAAAAAAACAACATAGTATAGTAAGGCTTAAAAAGTCATAAAAACGTCATAGTATAGTAAGGCATAAAAAGTCATTGTATAATATGGCATAAAAAGTCAAAAAAACGACATAGTATAGTAAGGCTTAAAAAGTCATAAAAATGTCATAGTATAGTAAGGCATAAAAAGTCATAAAAATGACATGTTATAATAAGGCATAAAAAGTCATAGTATAGTAAGGCATAAAAAGTCATAGTATGGTATGACATAAAAAGTCAAAAAAACGACATAGTATAGTAAGGCTTAAAAAGTCATAAAAACGTCATAGTATAGTAAGGCATAAAAAGTCATTGTATAATATGGCATAAAAAGTCAAAAAAACGACATAGTATAGTAAGGCTTAAAAAGTCATAAAAACATCATAGTATAATAAGGCATAAAAGGTCAAAAAAAACAAATAGTATAGTAAGGCATAAAAAGTCATAAAAACGACATGTTATAATAAGGCATAAAAAGTCATAGTATAGTAAGGCTTAAAAAGTCACAAAAAAGTCATAGTATGGCATGGCATAAAAAGTCAAAAAAACTACATAGTAGGGGGCGTCGTGTAGCGTAGTGGTCTAAGCAGGCGCCCCATGTGTAGAGGCTACAGTCCTCGCTGCAGTTGGCCCCGGTTCGAATCCCGCATCGGACGGCCTTTCACTGCATGTCATTCCCCCTCTCTCTGCCTCCCTGTTTCCTGTCACTCTCCACTGTGCTGTCCATTAAAGGCATAAAAGCCCAAAAAAATATACTTTAAAAAAAAAAAAAAACGACATAGTATAGTAAGGCATAAAAAGTCATAGTATAATATGGCATAAAAAATAAAAAAAAACAAATAGTATAGTAAGGCACAAAAAGTCATAAAAACGACATGTTATAATAAGGCATAAAACATCATAGTATAGTAAGACATAAAAATGTCAAAAAATATCATAGTATAATAAGGCATAAAAATGTCACAGTATAGTAAGGCATATAATTGTCAAAAAACGTCATAGTATAGTAAGGCATAAAATGTCATAGTATAGTAAGGCATAAAAATGTCAAAAAATATCATAGTATAATAAGGCATATAATTGTCAAAAAACGTCATAGTATAGTAAGGCATATAATTGTCAAAAAACATCATAGTATAATATTGCATCAAAATGTCAGAAAATGTCAAAGTATAGTAAGGCATAAAACGTCAAAAAACGTCATAGTATAGTAAGGCATAAAATTTCAAAAAATGTCATAGTATAGTAAGGCATAAAATTTCAAAAAATGTCATAGTATAGTAAGTCATAATATGTCATAGTATAGTATGGCATTTAACTGTAAAAAAACGGCATACTATAGTATGGCATAAAATGTCATAGTATAGTAAGGCATAAAACGTCAAAAAGCATCATAGTATAGTAAGGTATAAAATGTCAAAAAATGTCACAGTATAGTAAGGCATAAAATTGTCAAAAAACATAAATTTATAGTAAGGCATAAAATGTCAAAAAACGTCGTAGAATAATCAGGCATAAAATTGTCATAGCATAGTATGGCATAAAATGTCATACTATCGTAAGACATAAAAATGTCAAAAATCGTCATATTATAGTAAGGCATAAAACATCATAGTATAGTAAGGTATAAAAATGTCAAAGTATAGTAAAGCATAAAACATCAAAAAGCATCATAGTATAGTAGGCATAAAAATGTCAAAAAATATCATAGTATAGTAAGGCATAAAATGTCATACTATAGTTTGTTATAAAAATGACATAAAAAAGGGCGTAAGGCATAAAATGTCAAAAAACATTATAGTATAGTAAGGCATATAATTGTCAAAAAACATCATAGTATAATATTGCATCAAAATGTCAGAAAACGTCACAGTATAGTAAGGCATAAAATGTCAAAAAACGTCGTAGTATAATCAGGCATAAAATTGTCCTAGTATAGTAAGGCATATAATTGTCAAAAAACATCATAGTGTAGTACGTCATAAAAACGTCATAGTATAGTATGTAATAAAAATAAGATAAAAATGCCCTTAAAATCTCACAAAATAGTAAGGCATAAAAAGATCATTAAGAAATGTCATAGTACAGTAAGACACAAAAATGTGGTAGGATAGTAAGGCATAAAATGTCATAAAAAGTCATACTTTGGTAAGTCATAGTATGGTATGGCATAAAAAGTCAAAAAAAAAACGACATAGTATAGTAAGGCTTAAAAAGTCATAAAAACGACATATTATAATAAGGCATAAAAAGTCATAAAAAGTCATAGTATAGTAAGGCTTAAAATGTCATAAAAACGTCATAGTATAGTAAGGCATAAAAAGTTAAAAAAACGACATAGTATGATACGGCATGAAAAGTCATAAAAACGAAATACTATAGTAAGGCATAAAAAGTCATAGTATAGTAAGGCTTAAAAAGTCATAAAAACGAATTACTATAGTAAGGCATAAAAGGTCCTAGTATAGTAAGGCATAAAAAGTCATAAAAACGTCATAGTATAGTAAGGCTTAAAATGTCATAAAAACGTCATAGTATAGTAAGGCATAAAAAGTCATAAAAATTTCATAGTATAGTAAGGCTTAAAATGTCATAAAAACGTCATAGTATAGTAAGGCTTAAAAAGTCATAAAAACGAATTACTATAGTAAGGCATAAAAGGTCATAGTATAGTAAGGCATAAAATTTCATAAAAACGTCATTGTATAGTAAGGCTTAAAATGTCATAAAAACGTCATAGTATAGTAAGGCATAAAAAGTTAAAAAAACGACATAGTATGATACGGCATGAAAAGTCATAAAAAAGAAATACTATAGTAAGGCATAAAACGTCATAGTATAGTAAGGCTTAAAAAGTCATAAAAACGAATTACTATAGTAAGGCATAAAAAGTCATAGTATAGTAAGGCTTAAAAAGTCATAAAAACATCATAGTATAGTAAGGCATAAAAAGTCATAAAAACGACATATTATAATAAGGCATAAAAAATCATAAAAACGTCATAGTATAGTAAGGCTTAAAATGTCATAAAAACGTCATAGTATAGTAAGGCATAAAAAGTTAAAAAAACGTCAGTATAGTATGGCATAAAAAGTCAAAAAAACGACATAGTATAGTAAGGCTTAAAAAGTCATAAAAACGTGATAGTATAGTAAGGCATAAAAAGACATAGTATGGTATGGCATAAAAAGTAAAAAAAACGACATAGTATAATAAGGCATAAAAATTCATAGTATAGTAAGGCATAAAAAGTCATAAAAACGACATGTTATAATAAGGCATAAAAAGTCATAGTATAGTAAGGCATAAAAAGTCAAAAAAACGACATAGTATAGTAAGGCATAAAAAGTCATAGTATGGTATGGCTTAAAAAGTCATAAAAACGTCATAGTATAGTAAGGCATAAAAAGTCATAGTATGGTATGGCTTAAAAAGTCATAAAAACGAAATACTATAGTAAGGCATAAAAAGTCATAGTATAGTAAGGCATAAAAAGTCATAAAAACGACATATTATAATAAGGCATAAAAAGTCATAAAAACGTCATGGTATAGTAAGGATTAAAATGTCATAAAAACGTCATAGTATAGTAAGGCATAAAAAGTCATAAAAACGAAATACTATAGTAAGGCATAAAAAGTCAAAAAAACGAGATAGTATAGTAAGGCATAAAAAGTCAGGGTGTCGTGTGGCGTAGTGGTCTAAGCAGGCGCTCCATGTGTAGAGGCTACAGTCCTCACTGCAGTTGGCCCCGGTTCAAATCCCGCGTCGGATGGCCTTTTGCTGCATGTCATTCCCCCTCTCTCTGTCTCTCTCCACTATACTGTCCAATAAAAGCCCCAAAAAATATACTTTAAAAAAAAAGTCATAAAAACGACATGTTATAATAAGGTATAAACAGTCATAGTATAATAAGGCATAAAAAGGAAATAGTATAGTAAGGCATAAAAAGTCATAGTGGTATGGCATAAAAACGTCATAGTATAGTAAGGCATAAAAAGTCATAAAAGCGACGTTATAAAAAGTTAAAAAAAACGACATAGGATAGAAAGGCATAAAAAGTCAAAAAAACGACATAGTATAGTAAGGCATAAAAAGTCATAGTATGGTATGACATAAAAAGTCAAAAAAACGACATAGTATAGTAAGGCATAAAAAGTCAAAAAAACTACATAGTATAGTAAGGCATAAAAAGTTAAAAAAACGACATAGTATGATACGGCATGAAAAGTCATAAAAACGAAATACTATAGTAAGGCATAAAAAGTCATAGTATAGTAAGGCTTAAAAAGTCATAAAAACGAATTACTATAGTAAGGCATAAAAAGTCATAGTATAGTAAGGCATAAAAAGTCATAAAAACGACATATTATAATAAGGCATAAAAAGTCATAAAAACGTCATAGTATAGTAAGGATTAAAATTTCATAAAAACGTCATAGTATAGTAAGGCATAAAAAGTCATAAAAACGAAATACTATAGTAAGTCATAAAAAGTCGTAGTATAGTAACGCATAAAAACTCAAAAAAACGAGATAGTATAGTAAGGCATGAAAAGTCAGGGTGTCGTGTGGCGTAGTGGTCTAAGCAGGCGCTCCATGTATAGAGGCTACAGTCCTCGCTGCAGTTGGCCCCGGTTCGAATCCCGCGTCGGACGGCCTTTTGCTGCATGTCATTCCCCCTCTCTCTGTCTCTCTCCACTATACTGTCCAATAAAAGCCCCAAAAAATATACTTTAAAAAAAAAGTCATAAAAACGACATGTTATAATAAGGTATAAACAGTCATAGTATAATAAGGCATAAAAAGGAAATAATATAGTAAGGCATAAAAAGTCATAGTGGTATGGCATAAAAACGTCATAGTATAGTAAGGCATAAAAAGTCATAGTATAGTAAGGCTTAAAAAGTCACAAAAAAGTCATAGTATGGTATTGCATAAAAAGTCATAAAAACAACATATTATAATAATGCATAAAACGACATAGTATAGTAAGGCATAAAAAGTCATAAAAGCAACGTTATAAAAAGTAAAAAAAACGACATAGGATAGAAAGGCATAAAAAGTCAAAAAAACGACATAGTATAGTAAGGCTTAAAAAGTCATAAAAAGTCATAGTATGGTATGGCATAAAAAGTCAAAAAAACGACATAGTATAGTAAGGCTTAAAAAGTCATAAAAACGTCATAGTATAGTAAGGCATAAAAAGTCAAAAAAACGACATGTTATAATAAGGCATAAAAAGTCATAGTATAGTAAGGCATAAAAAGTCATAGTATGGTATGACATAAAAAGTCAAAAAAAACAACATAGTATAGTAAGGCTTAAAAAGTCATAAAAACGTCATAGTATAGTAAGGCATAAAAAGTCATTGTATAATATGGCATAAAAAGTCAAAAAAACGACATAGTATAGTAAGGCTTAAAAAGTCATAAAAATGTCATAGTATAGTAAGGCATAAAAAGTCATAAAAATGACATGTTATAATAAGGCATAAAAAGTCATAGTATAGTAAGGCATAAAAAGTCATAGTATGGTATGACATAAAAAGTCAAAAAAACGACATAGTATAGTAAGGCTTAAAAAGTCATAAAAACGTCATAGTATAGTAAGGCATAAAAAGTCATTGTATAATATGGCATAAAAAGTCAAAAAAACGACATAGTATAGTAAGGCTTAAAAAGTCATAAAAACATCATAGTATAATAAGGCATAAAAGGTCAAAAAAAACAAATAGTATAGTAAGGCATAAAAAGTCATAAAAACGACATGTTATAATAAGGCATAAAAAGTCATAGTATAGTAAGGCTTAAAAAGTCACAAAAAAGTCATAGTATGGCATGGCATAAAAAGTCAAAAAAACTACATAGTAGGGGGCGTCGTGTAGCGTAGTGGTCTAAGCAGGCGCCCCATGTGTAGAGGCTACAGTCCTCGCTGCAGTTGGCCCCGGTTCGAATCCCGCATCGGACGGCCTTTCACTGCATGTCATTCCCCCTCTCTCTGCCTCCCTGTTTCCTGTCACTCTCCACTGTGCTGTCCATTAAAGGCATAAAAGCCCAAAAAAATATACTTTAAAAAAAAAAAAAACGACATAGTATAGTAAGGCATAAAAAGTCATAGTATAATATGGCATAAAAAATAAAAAAAAACAAATAGTATAGTAAGGCACAAAAAGTCATAAAAACGACATGTTATAATAAGGCATAAAAAGTCATAGTATAGTAAGGCATAAAAAGTTAAAAAAACGACATAGTATAGTAAGGCTTAAAAAGTCATAAAAACGTCATAGTATAGTAAGGTATAAAAAGTCATAAAAACGACATGTTATAATAAGGCATAAAAAGTCATAGTATAGTAAGGCATAAAAAGTCAAAAAAACGACATAGTATAGTAAGGCTTAAAAAGTCAAAGTATACTAAGGCATAAAAAGTCATACTATAGTAAGGCAGAAAATGTCATAGTATATTTAAGCATAAAAATTCATAAAAACGACATTATAATAATGCATAAAAAGTCAAAGTATAGTAAGGCATAAAAATTCATAAAAACGACATATTATAATAATGTATAAAAAGTCAAAATATAGTAAGGCATAAAAAGTCAAAAAAACGACATAGTATAGTAAGGCATAAAAGGTCAAAGTATAATGAGGCATAAAAAGTCATACTATAGTAAGGCAGAAAATGTCATAGTATATTTAAGCATAAAATGTCAAAAAACATCATAGTATAGTAAGGCATAAAATTGTCAAAAAATGTCATAGTATAGCAAGGCATAAAATGTCAAAAAACATCATAGTATAGTAAGACATAAAAATTTCAAAAATGTCCTAGTATAGTGAGGCATAAAATGTCAAAAAAACATCATAGTATAGTAAGGCATAAAAATGCCATAAAATGTCAAAAAATATTATAATTATAGTACGTCATAAAAACGTCATAGTATAGTATGTTATAAAAATGACAGAAATGTCACAAATAATATCAGTCTATAGTAAGACATAAAAAATGCCCTGAAAATCTCATATTATAGTAAGGCATAAAAATTTCATCAAGAAATGTCATACTACAGTAAGACACAAAAACGTGGTAGTATAGTAAGGCATAAAATGTCACAAAAATGGCATAAAAAAGTCATACTTTGGTATGTCATAAAATTTCATAGTATAGTTTGTATCAAAAATGTCATATTACACTAGGTAATAAAAAGTCATACTATAGCATGTCATACCAAATTATCGTGTAGTTACTGATAAACTGTCATAAAATATAGTAAGACACAAAAATTACACGAAAATGTCATAGTATAGTAAGGCATAAAAATGAGTAAAAATGTCTTAGTATAGTATGTCATAAAAATTTTGGGATGTCTGTACTGAGAAGGATTTGGTCCCTTATGGCCTACACCTGGTGAACCAAACACTGCAGGGATTCACTGTGAGTGAAGGTTTCTGCCCAGACATCAAGGACATCAAGGAGATCTGCAGGGCCGTGATCCAAGACCTGAAGGAGAGCGGTTGTGTGCGCACCTCACCTCCTCCCACACTCTACATTTGGACAATTAAAATGTTCAATCATATTTTTAACTTCTGAATTAACTTCTTCTTAAATTATAGCTATAAAGGAAGATAGGAGGTGACCTAACATATAATAATATTATCAACATATACAAATCATATTTTTCATGTTGAATAAAGTACATGTCTAATTTGTATACAATCTTAATCTGCAAATAAAATTGCAACTAATTTAAATCAAAGAGTATAGTGGAGCAAAACTACAATATTTTCCTCTGAAAAGCCACACCTCCGATCCCGTTTCACTGACTCCAGGTTTGAGAACTGCTGACTGTGTGGAAGTCGTTAGCCGAGAGGCTCGCATACTGTTTCCAACCTACACTGTGAATGTTTAAACAACACAAAGACTGTTTGTTCATTATTGCAATTTACACGTGTAAAATTAGATATGAAACCTATTAAAAATGTGAACAATTTCATACACCAACATATATGTCTAGGCTCTATATGTATATTTATGTATGTATGTTTATATTGTAGATATATGTTACATAAATATATATCCATCCCAAAGCCTGTCAATGTGTTGAGATCATAAACAGTAGAGTCCAAGATTCTGAGAATGTAAAGATGGATACGTTTAAAATGAATAAAGAGATCACCCGGTCTGCACTCAGACCCAACGTTTACTCTTCATCCAAATCACATGAAAAAGTAAAGAAGAGGAAACAAACAAACACATGAAAGAAACAAAGGAAGTGGATACTTTAAAGGATCATTCTGTTTATTTTTGGCCTGGGTTTTGTTTTCTCATCACTTGACATGCATCATCAGTTTTTTACACAGTTCACCTCTACAGTGCCTGCACTGCAGTCCATTGAAATGACTGATATACTCATCAACAGCATCCTAAAGATCCCCTTCTACACACACACTCATTTGAAGAAAATCCATAACTGAGATTTAATTATGTTTAGTTTGGAGCAATGAAATGTTGCAGGGCTATTACCATGTTTTACAAGCAGTCCTAATATCCTAATAATGATGTGTCCTTCCCTGTAGACATGGTTGCCATCAAATATTTTCTCCCCATCCACAACAATCAGATAAATATTTATCGTGTTGGAAATCCGCAATCTTTCTTTTCAACAACAGTTGTGTCAAATCTTAGTTCAAGAATCATCTGCATCCATTGTTGTTTTAGCCACTTGGGGGCAGCAGAACATATAACAACATATCTGTCATATTATCACTTTTAAGAGGTTACAGTTACCTCAACATGATTATCCTGCTGGAGGTGTGTTTGCCTCTACCTGATGGATGTAGGACCCGTATTCACTCTCCCTTTAGCTCTGTTTTACTCTCCACCAACTCCTGAGAACCATATCTGACTCTGTCACTAATAAATGCTTCATTATATAATTAACTAACTGTCTCTGTCTGCTGCTTGGTGCCAAAACTGTAAAGTTGTGGTCTGTAAAACCAAAAACAATGAGCTGAAAGAGGTTAAAACGTTCCAGGAACCACAGTGCAGAGGTCTTTCAGCAAATCTGTGGAAAACCAATCAAACATGACATTTTCCAGAGAGACCCAATCAGACCAATCAGGCTACAGTCAGACCCTGACTTGTCCCAAACAAAAAGACAACACTAACGTTGGCAGCAGCATTTTAAATGAGATCTAATCAGATCAGCAATCAGAACTTTGGACACTTGTCACGAGCTGTCCTAAATTAGATATGTGAGAAACCAAGACAACCAAACATAATATTTTATAAGGTAGTCAGAACGTCTCCCTCCCCAGCAGCCTTTTCCGCCCCCCCTCTGAGAGAGTTCACAGGCCAGAGGAGATGTATAACATCTGCATTTACTGCCACCAGCTGGGTGTGCCCTGGAAACCTGCAATGGAAGGAGGTCAGAAGACACACCCTGATCAGATACTCCAATCACCTCAACAGCTCCACTCCGACCACCCATCGGATGTCTGACCTCCTCACCCTGTCTGTGGGGCGAGCCCAGCCACCCTGGGGGGAGAACTAATTTGTGTGATCGTATTCTTTTGCTCATGAGCAGAGGCTGAAGGCTGAAGGTCGAAGGTCGACAGTTGAAGGCTGAAGGTTGAAGGTTGGAGTATGGAGCAACTGGTAAATGGAAAAGCCCACTGTATTAACAGTTTCATGTTACCTCACATTAAATATTCTTCTCTTGTTCTGTTGATGTTGCATGTGATTGGATTAATAATTAAGTAAGAGCTCTGCCTCGTTCATGTGAACCTGCTCAGATCTGGACGGGAACCGACCCATTCGACAGCCTGCTTCATGATACCAGTCATCCAGATTCACCAGTGTCCAGCAGAGAGAGAGAGAGAGAGAGAGAGAGAGAGAGAGAGAGACATCAGAGTTTCACTGTTGGACAGGACGTTCGTCAGAACTGACCTGTACGACAAATGATGGGAGATTAAGACTCAGATTGAATATAACCAGAATTTTCCTAAAATCATTTTCTCCTTCATGATGAACACGTTCTCACACTTTGAAATAAATCGTTATAAAATCCAGCTGCTGCTGTCCCACCATCACTGCACTGCCTTCTATATAAAGTAAGACATTAATTAACAACAGTTACAAAACACACAAGGGTTCCCACATGCTCATGTAGTGGAAGATTTCACGACTTCCCCCTTTTATTACACTCACCCTGCAAGAAACCAACGAGCTCTGTGCGAGTTCTCGAGAGGACACGTGTTAACTCTAGTACAGCAATGACAGCGGAAGGGTTCTGGTTCTGATAAATGCTGACCCAGATGTTCATGTAAGGGACAGTTCAGGTGTGTGCAGCTCAGCAAACCCCTGAGTCCACTTTGTCTTTGAGTGTATGGTCATTACCGCTGATGTTTTGACATGCAAGGTCACAGTCTGTCCTCTGAAAAGCCCCAGTGCTGCCGATCTAAACCAGACTGTGGCTGTAGATGAGTCTGTAGAAATAAATCGTTCCACAGGAATGAGGACGTCTCTCAGTTACTGGTAGATTTCATCAGATGGGACAGGCTTTGTCTCTCACATAAGGTTTGTCTGTGTTGCCGTGGACCCCCCCCCCCCTCAGCAGTGGATCTCATAGGCGATCTGAGAGTCCATGAAGAGGCCTGTGTGGTTCAGAAACATCCCTTCAGCCTCTGATGTGATCACAGGCTCCGCCTCCCCTCCCTCCCCCGCCATTCTCCTCATGGTCCGTATGTCTCCCTCCTGCTGCTGCTGCTGCTGCTGCTGCTGCTTGTTGGGGGCCAGAGTGGGAGTCACGGTCTGGCCAGGCCCAGAGGAGAGGGTGTGGCTGGAGGTGTCGGACGGAGCGGGGCAACCCAGGTTAGTGGTGGTGACAGCTGTGGGTGGAGCAGGGGGCAGCACAGGCTTGGCCCTGTTGAGGACGTACATCTCGTGGCCGCGCTCGTCTCGGTACTCCTCCAGCTGGGCGAAGGTGGTGGGGCCGTCAGAGTAGTCGTTCACGTATAGGATGCTCTCCTCCTGCAGGTCAGAATTCACCTTCGTCACGTTTGTGGTACAGCAGTTCACAATATAATGGAGAAGTGAGAGGTTTTAATATTTTACAGAGCTGAATCAGTGGAGGTCAGAATATATCAAGTCAGGTGAGAAGGTGCTAATCCATAAACAATTGGTCTCCAACAGGTGGTCCCGAGCTACCAGAAGCTCCGCCCCTGTTATAGAGGAGCTCACCCAAAGCTTCAGAGAATATAGTCTGAACAAACCAAACAACAAAACTTCACCCAGTAAATCTGCTCCAAATGGACTAAATCAAATTGTTTTATATATTATATATAAGAATATAACTATTCTTTCTTTTTTTTACTCTGATGCTTGCTATTGTCTTTTTTTTGTTTTTGTTGTTTGTTTTTGTAACGACACACTTTGTAAAATGGACTGGCTGCCATTAGTAAAGAGTCCATGTGTCAGAAAATAATTTATTTAATTAGTTTGTTTATCGTAGGTTTAGTTGCAGCCTGAGTCAGTTCTTGTAATTTACTCTTGAACAGACAAAGAGACACACACCTTCTCAGCTCCGTCAGCCTCCTTCTCTCTGTGGTGGTGTCGGCTGTAGATCATGGCGACCAGCAGCAGGGCGGTCAGAGCCAGCAGGGAGATGCCCACAGCGATGGCGGTCTGAGTGGCAGCTCCCAGAGCGCTGAAGGCCATGCTGCCCAGAGCGTACAGGGGTTCCCGGCTCACGTCTGAGCCCAATGCGGGGCCGTGGTTCCTCAGCCGGGGCCAGGCGGGGGAGTATGGCGAGGACACTTGGGACCACGAGGCCCAGATGGAGGAGGAAGAAGATGAGGAGGAAGTGGATGAGTTGATGGCGAGCTGGAAGGTCACCCTGGCCACGCCCCCTGCATTCCAGGCTTCGCATTCATAGAAACCTGCGTGAGCCACAGTCACATTACTGAGGAACAACATGCCGCTGCCGGTGTCGGGGTCAAAGCGCTCGCCCTCAGTCTTCTGCAGACTGACTCTGCCTTCCTCTGAGGGCTCCTCCGCTACGCCCACTCCACCTGCTCCAGCACCCAGCTCCTGAACCAGGCCTCTGGGAGCGAGCACCACTTTACCCTGGGACGCCTTCCTCCATGTCACCTGCAGAAGTATTCAGTGTTTCCTGATCAGACGGCTTCACTTAAATGATCAAAAAACAAACATCAGACAGTAACATCTGTTATCAACCACTTCTTGTTTGTTGCTGCATATGGTCACTATCAAACTTCATGTGAAGCCATCAAACCAGCCTCAATCTGAGTTTTACAGTGAATATTCAGCGTCGTAAAAATCGTGAGCAGCTTTGTGTGTGGAGCGCTCTGTAATTACTCTGCTCGGAGTGGCCCTCAAAATACTCTGCCTCACTCTTGGCTCCTGCTCACTGCAGAGAAAATGAGGTGAAAACGGCCTGTGAGAACAAGGCAGAGCGTCATTCAGACACAGCATGAGCTCATTCAAACCTCCAGGGAAAGAGGTGAACGCAGAGGAGGAGACGCAGATTTGCGCTTCATGTTGTAAAGACACATTTGCTGCTTTTGTTGAGTAAAAAGAGAAATTGGAGCTGTGTGAGTGCACGTCTGTACAGACACAGGAGCAACAGGGCGGCCGGGAGGGAAATCAAAGAAACCACTTGAGTTCCTGATAACTTACTACCTGATGACCCCTGCCCAAGGACCTCAGATTGCATTGTGGGTCATCGGCGATCAACACGTTTGAAGCAACTGGGAGCCTGAGCATCTAAAGCCTCAAATGTTATCAGAATATTCAATCACTTCTGTCTGTTAAAAGCTGGTGGTGTTTTAGAAAAATGGGAGACGAGCAGTTGTCTAAACAAGAAGAGATTAAATCATGGACGAGCTCCAATTTAGCAGATTACTTAGAAACACTTCGACATTTCATGAGGGAGATGTTGCACACTGTTGTAGATAGTTGTGGTTAAACCCATTTAACCTCTTTATATAGGTATTATTAAAGTTCCTCTCCAGACGAGTAAAAACTCTGTAAAAATCCTCTGCTATGATTCATATTAAGTTAAACATATTTTTCACACATTCAAGTGGAAAAAAAAATCTAAATCTGTGTCTGAAGCTCATCTACTTTTACTTCCTCATTGAGAAATCTGGATCAGGCCTTGAGCCCCGCCCACCACCTGCTTGCTCCAGGTGGACAGTAGTGTTGTTTTTGGCGGCCTGTTTTAATTTTAGTTTTAGTCTAGTCTTTGTGTCAATCTGTCATTTTAGTTTTTATTAGTTTTAGTCACGTTCATACTCTTTTTAGTCTAGTCAAGTTTTAGTCGACTAAAAGTCTGAGCATTTTAGTCTTATTTTAGTCAGAATCATCCATGACTATTTTAGTCTAGTTTTAGTCAATGAAAATTTTATTTTAGTCTTTCTAGTAATGCAATTCTGTTTAACCCAGTATAGTATAAGTACCTAGTAGTATAGACAAAACCAAAATTTTCTTTTAGCCAAACCCACAACACATTCTGTTTTTTTTTTCCACCTCTATGTAATGAAAGTGTGTCCAAATGTCATTTCGTCTTTTTCTTCCAAAGAAGAACCCCGACTGGCTGCCGGCCATCGGTCCTTTTCTCTGTCTTTAGTCTCGTTTTTATTCATCAACAATATTGCATTATACATTTAATTATAGTTATCGTCACATGGCCGGCATTTACGTTGCTTCTCATCTCGTGATAAAGGTTCGTTGACGAAGATATTTAGTCATAATTTTCGTTGACGAAAGCAACACTAGTGGACAGGTGAAAGAGCAGCCACATGTTTGAGCCTCAGTCAGACCCAGACTCAAAAGAGGAGTCTGTTGAGACCAGAACCAGAGACTAGCAGGCGGATCAGAACGGTTCGCATTATTAGCATCTTTCAGGAACGGTTGGTGCAATTAGCATCTTTCAGGAACGGTTGGTGCAATTAGCATCTTTCAGGAACGGTTGGTGCAATTAGCATCTTTCAGGAACGGTTGGTGCAATTAGCATCTTTCAGGAACGGTTGGTGCAATTAGCATCTTTCAGGAACGGTTGGTGTAGTTAGCATCTTTTATTTACTAATCTTCAGGTGATGACATGCAAACTGCCACTAGAAGCAAAACCAGCGTCATGGAAACTGCTGGAAGTTGTACTTGCTCACTTTAAGGATCCCTACCTGTGGACGAGGGTACCCAGAGGCATGGCAGGACACCCGGAGGCTCTCCCCCAGCCGCACTGCCAGCCTCCTGGGCTCCAGCTGCACCAGTGGAGGGATGCACACCAGGCTGTTGAGGGGGACCTCCACCAGGCTGAGGTGGGAGAGGCGTGGCGGCTCAGTGCAGACCAGCCGACGCTCTGCGGAGCTGAGCAGCCGCTGCCCCGCCTCGTCGATCCAGCTCCTCAGCCAGTGGAGAGCGCAGTCACAGCGCCAGGGGTTGTCTACAGCAGAGCAGAGGACGGGAGGTTAGCTTTGAACCTCTTGATGCTGAGACAGTGGACGTCCCAGTCACTGGCTGAGGTGATAGGATGAAGACACGTCCGTGAAAGAAAGACATGGTTTGAGACGAGTAAACCAGGTGTTAATGTGTTTGTGACGGGTTATACATTTTAGACTGACCTCAGGAAAACAAGTAAACTGCACTGAATGGATTGAAAGTTTGGGAATAACAGTAAGAAGAGAGAAATGCATTGACTGGACAACTGCAGGAAGAGTGTTACATAAACTGCTTCAGGAAAATTCTGTGGAGAAACGGTTATGTGTGAGTTACGGGAACAGGTATCCCTGTTTTTATATGAGTTTTTACTTGCCACTAGGAAACATGATTGCAGTCTGGGTTAGGTTGGATCAGTGTTATTATGGGGAAAGATGGTAAAAGTCAAAGCATCCCACCTTGTGCTTCAGTCACTGAAGACTTTTTCAGTATTTAACCAAGAGCTTAACCTTAACCAAGAGGTCTGAGTCGCCTAAACAGGACCAGAAAGAGTAATGATGCTTTAGTTTCAAATATTGTAGGAAAACCAGTTAAATAAAGTGTTGTAAAGCTGAAGCAGATCTGTAGAGAGAACGCGTCAAGGTTAGCAGACAGCTGCACAGACCCGAAAGCAGACACAGGTAGATTCAAAGAAGCAGATTTTAATACAAGAAAACTGGGTTATATGCAGCAGGGAAGAACAACTGGAGCTCAGGCAGGAAAAAGAAAAGAACTGGAATCTAAACAGACGATCTGACAGAGAGGGAGGGAAACACAGACCCTGTTCATACCGGGCATTAACACACGTCTCCAGTCATCACATGTGCAAGTAAACACACACGTGTGGCTGTTTTTAGCCAATCGAACTATGATGAGTCTGTTCTCAACGTCCTTGTGTGTGCAGTGATAGAGAGAGAGAGAGAGAGAGAGAAATAAAGTCTTAGTCATTTGAAATAGTAAAATATTTTCAGTTCGTTATGAAACTGTGTTGGGAGTAATTAGACTGTGGCAGAGGACGTCAGTAGAGGACGCAGGACACATTTGCATCTCCACCTGGAGCCGGTGTCACAAAGACAGACTATGACTGTGTCTTCGATCTAACAAACAGTCAGACTTCAGTTATACGTCTGAATTCATCCGTTGCACTAAGCAGTTTAGTTCTTCACTATCTTTAGCCGGACGGCGGAACAATGAATTCTGGCTAAATTAAGAAAGAGCATGTTTGTCTTTCGGAAGAATTCAACAGTTACAAGGACGTTTTACTTTCAGTGAAGAGTGAAACAATAAAAAATAAAAATATGACACTGTGGTTCCTTCTCTTTGCTCTCTCCATAACAATGTTAGCAAACCACAAATTATGAGCCATGTTTTTCTGCTTATTGTTGTTGGGTGCTACTGGTCAGAACCGATGTCATTGATTGTTACCATGGTAACATTAGTATTAGACCTGAGTAAGCCTGGAGATAAGGTGTCTCATTTTTTTGGCTTAACATGAGTCAGTCTTTATTTGTGTGAAACAGTCAGACATTAGACTGATCTGTGATCTGGACCAACACTAAAGACCAGTCTGAGATATCCGGCCTCTTAAATCTGATCGTATCTCCTGAGATGAATATTGATGCAGGTCTGACCATCGCCACAGAGACTAAACTACACAAGGGAGGCAGGGTAGTAGGGAACAGGTAAAACTAATTGCAGGCAATCACATAGGTGGGAAAACAAAACAAGATACAAACACAAGAAGTAAAACGACCAAATACACAACAGGTAGGTGATTACAAAATAAAACAGGAAGTCACTGAATGGGCTCGTTTGAAGTTGTTGCTGCCAAAGGAGGTTTGAGTTATTAAATGGTTGTGTCCAATAAAGACAAAAAATGTTTAACGTTTGTGTGTTATTAGCTTAAAAGACCAGTTTCTAGGATTTAGGGGAATCTATTGGCACAAATAGAATATAATGTTCATAATCATGTTTTCATTAGTGCATAACCACATGAAACTAAGAATTGTTGTGTTTTTGTTTTCTAATGAGCCCTTCATACTTACACAGGGAGCAGGTCCCGTGTTTCTACAGTAGTAGAGAGCCTTTCATGTTTTTACGTTACCTGAAAACCACTGCTTGGAGAGGGAGGGGTGAGGGGAAGGGTATTCAGTTGGTCGCAGTCTGCAACCTCACCACTAGATGGCACTAATTCCTACACACTGGCCCTTTAAATGTGTTGTGTTTGTTCATGTGACTTAGAGGGAGATTTGATCATGTTTTATGAACAAACTAATCTAGAAAATAATTTGCAATTATGCAAAAACACCAATTTGCAGTTTTAAGAAAATTAAAAAGACCGACATGACTTTCATTTGTCTCAGACCAGGTTTCATCCCTAATGCTTTTACAGTGACATGTACGTCAGAAATCCAGTCTCACCTGTGATGCGCAGCACCTGCAGGCTGACAAGAGGTCGCAGGGACGCAGGGCCGATGGTGTGAAGATTATTCCTGCTCAGGTCCAGCAGAGCCAGAGAGGTCAGGCCAGCCAGAGCCTGGTCTGCTAACATGTCTATACTGTTGTGCTGCAGGTGGAGCTCCTGCAGACGCTGCAACACGGAGAAACGGTACATGTGATCCACAGAGCTTCACATACAGCGGGCCGAGCAGGAAGTAGGAATGAGTTCATCATGAGGTCATTACACATGTGCTCCAATGTGCCTTACCTGTAATCCACGGAAGGTGTAGTCCAGCAGGCGTGTGATGTCATTTCCTGCCAGGTACAGAATGCGGAGGTGTTCGAGTCCATGAAACATGTCAGCTGTGACCAGGTGGATCCGGTTTCCATTCAGAGCCAGCTCCAACAACTGCCCCTGGTTCTGGAAAGAGCCGGGCTCCACTGCTGAGATGGTGTTGTTCTGGAAGAGGAGGAACATCAGACGCTGACTGAACACAAATCTTTGCTGCTGGTCGTTGCTGCAGCTGCAGCTTCTACTGCTGATGCTGCTTTTACACTATACCACCATATTTACTGCTTTAGTGCTGTCTCTTCTGTTTTGATCTTTTCCCGCTGAAACAGCAAATCTGACTTGGTTAGAATTTATTTTTCAAAATAAAGTAAGTGAGAAAAACATGGAGAGGGACTCATCTGTCTGTCTGTCCAACTTCCTTTCTCGACATTTCACTGTATTATATCACTAATGTGAAGCTTAACTTCAGCACTCACACCAAACCCTGTGTGTGTGTGTGTGTGTGTGTCTGTGTGTGTGTGTGTGTGTGTCTGCTCATTACCTGCAGATACAGGTAGTGCAGGTGCCTCAGCAGGATGAGGTCCTGTCGACGGATCTGACCAATCACATTGTCCTGGAGGAAGATGGTCTGGACCAAGAGAAGACGAAGGGAGACTTCTGCTCAGTATTGGTGAATGTGTCAGAGAATTATCACGTGCTAAACTGAACCTCATAACTCCACATGCATGACTTTCGGTTGCGTATCAGCTGAGATTAAGGTTTAATGATATGCAAAAAAAATCAAAAATCATAGTGTAATTATTTTGGCAAATATTGCAATAGTGATTTGAGTCACAATTTCAGGTGGAGTGATTGTTTATTTTCTCTGAAAATTTAAAAATCTCTGTAGCTCCACAACGCAAATTGCAGCTCCTGCAATTAGGATATCGCACTCGGCTATATTGCGATTTCGATTATATTTCGATTAACTGTGCAGCTCCGGTTGAGATTGATTGTAACATCCTCGGTGATGTCAGTGAGTGTCCTCCTTCACTGCAGCCAGCCTACCTGTGTGGATGGAGGGACGTGTTTGGGGATGTCCCTCAGGGCGGTGGAGCCACACTCCACAGTGAGGCTGTAGCAGCGGCAGCTCACAGGGCAGGACGGAGACGCTCGGCCGGGAGTGTGGATGGACACGAGCAGCGTGGAGAGAAGAAGCACCAACATCACAGCCATCACACCAACGCACAGGCCTGAGGATGAGGAGCGATGAGTAAACACACAGGTCAGTCACGATCAACACTCTGCAGTAACAACGGAGCTCAGAGTCAGAGCTGGTTTTGGCCAAACAATGAAAAAAAAAAAAGAAGTGGGGTAGCTCAGGGGGGAACAGTCAGTCCCTTCTACAGTGATACAGCCTGACAGCTGCAGGACACAGGGTATGACCTGTTTTGACCTCTCAGTTTAAAACCTCACAGTTAGTCAGGGTTGTGTTACGTTCAGGTTACCTCAGCAGACTTGAGTTCAGTGCAGCAGGTAATGTCTATAAGAGGAGAGCTGCGCAGCCTCAAAGACACCTCGTAGAGTTGGAGTTTTTCTTTTGGCTCCGTTATGATTTATAATTTCAGTAAATTACCTCTGCATATTAATAAGATATAAATCACCAAAATTAATCATGATAATTCTGGTATCTGTATTGTGTTGGTTTATTGAATTCTACCTCTTTACATCGATGGGAATAGATCTTACAATTAAAACTGTGTAATTTTTGACTCGTTCAGTTGTGACTCCTGGTCCTCCGTCTCATTAATGCTGAATAAGCTAAACTCCACTGAGCAACATTATTCCCAATCATTTTCAGTGTCTGTGTTTAATTCTGGCTCCAGTACAAGATGCTCTGATTTTATATTCCAGCACTTCAGTAGAACCCAACATAGTGTATATGTAAGATGATGAGTAACAATAAATGTCAGTGGAGAAATGTCAGATTTGTTTCAGGTAATTTAAAAACAGTGTCTCTGTTACTTAGTTTGAGTCCTGACATCACTCATATCTTGGTCACAATTATTTATTAACCACATTTAATGGATCATTGTTTATGTTAAAATGTGTTGTGTGTTCTTTTGGTGTATTTGTGTGTTTTTAAATTGCCCCGTAGGGACAAAGAAAGTTTCTTGGATTGAATTGAATTCCTATTATATACAAGACGACTCTGTACCTTTAACTATTTGCTGGTATTCTGCCATAAAGTTAATGGAAACAGTCTTTCTGTTTGTATTCAGTGGCTGCTCAGCTTTTCTGCAGAGTCTCTTCTGAGAAGTTTTATTCAATCCACCAAGGACGAACATAAACTTTACAGGACGCATTAATGTCAATGTTATTAACTATTCAAAATATTAAAAATGCTTTCAGTGGAAATGTTTTTGCCTGCTCAGGGAAACTAGAATGAAATGCAGCCAAACTCAGACTGGCAGAATGAAAGAAGTGGAAGCAGCCCCTTAAAACCACACACTGTGTGAAATTGTCACGATTTAATGGAGACGCTGGAGACGCACGCAGCTACTGTGCCTCAATCTAATGTTTTACAAACATTACAGCAACACCGTGACCACGCTGAAAATGTTCAGCATCTAAATTGCTGAAAGCAGTTTTATTTTGTCAGAGGGAACATATCCGCCTGTCATACATTTAGCTGTGTCTGGATTTTAGATTTCAGAGCAGAGGTTGGTTCAGGTCAGTTTCCTCCAGTTTCAGTTTCACAGCCTCTTTAAATCACACTGTTTACACTGAAATGCTGAGCTTCAGTCACATGACCTTTATCTGTTAGACAGCAGAAACAGGGTCCAGCAACATCCTGTTGGCTCCATCGGTAGAAAGAAGTGTGACAGGTCTGAACACAAGCAGACAGACGATCAGATGCACACAACTGCTTTAAGTGACGGATGTTTACAAGAGACAATTTGTGAGTAATCATTTTACTGTTGACCTGTCTGACGAGTGATGTAACTGACAGTTGTTATAACTGAATGAACCAACATCCACAGGTGAACTGTACATTTCTTTTAAGTAGTGCATTAAAAAGTATTAGCTAGAACCCAACTACTTTAGACATTTTCATGTAATCTTGAGAAGATTTTCACTAATAAAAATAAATAAATAACGAATCATAAATAGGCTCAGGAAACCCTAAAGAACTAGAATTACCGCCTCTCTGTTGTATTCCTCCAACCAGCCAAGTTCCAGCAAATATGATAATAATCTCTCCTTCCTGAGTTACAGCATTCACCAATGTTTTTGCAGAACATTATGATGTCAGTGACATTGACCTTTGACCTTTTGGATACGAAATGTCATCACTTAATTTTATCCTTATTGACATTTGAGTTAAACTGTGTCATAATTAGTGAATGAATTTGTGAGTTATGGCCAAAAACGTGTTTTGTGAGGTCACAGTGACCTTGACCTTTGACCAGCAAAATCAGTTCATCCTTCAGTCCAAATGAATGCTTGTGCCGAATATGAAGACGTTTCCTTGAGGCGTTACTTAGATATCACATTCACATGAATGGGAAAACATAATGTCGCTGCACAGAGGCATAAAAAAAAAAAACTACAGATCGATTGGAGCTCAGGATTTGTTTGTCATCTTGCACACACTGTAGAGCTGTGTTAGTTTGTAAGAATCCAGCCTCTGATAAAAACTACTATAAATCAAAGCTCTGTTGGATATTCATACCAGTGTGTGAATCACTGTCGCCATAGGAACATGAAACACTGGCCTGAGGACTGATCTGTTCAAGGCCTTTTCTTTATTTCTCTTGCAGCTGGACACCTGCAAAGCATCATTCACTTAAGGGTACTCCTGCTGCTGTTTGCCTGAACACTGCTGCTCTCTGCTTGTGTTTAAACCAACAGCATAATTTCAACAAAGCAATGACATCTGATAAGTTATTTCTAACATCTGACATAAGATGAAACATTAATGCAAAATGCAGCAGTAAATTCTGACAGCCTTGGAAAGACAACACGAAGCTAGTTGAGTAAATGGGATGTGAGATACAGTGCCATCAAAACTGTCAGCAGTAAAACATCCCTTAATCACAACCACAGCAGAGGAAAGGTCTACCTACACACACACACACACACACACACACACACACACACACACACACACACCACATTTATATCATTACATATTTATATCAAAACCAGGTTTTCTGTCCCAGTCCAACCATGTGCTTTGTCCCTTTCTCATGCCGACACATAAATACATGTACTGCACTTATATAACACTTTTCTACTCAAGGTGCTTTACACTTTATCACATTCACCCATTGATCACACATTCATACTTCACACCACCGACCAGACCACCAGCATCTAAGACCAAAAAAATTTGCTTGCGTTTTCATCAAGGTGTTACGAAGCCCAGTGAACACGGCCTCCGAACACACGAGAAATACAACTGAATAAAGTTAAAAAACAATCCAGCCACAACCATTAGCAATGCTGACAGTAAGCCACCTAGCTATAGCAATGTTTGCCAAACAAATTCACAATAAGGGTAGCAGAAAGTTAGCTAACGTTACCATGCTACTATAGCTAGTCACTAGTGAAAACAGGCGTGTAAAATTATGTATCCAAGTAACTTATGAATTAAGGAGAAGAAAAACCAATTCTGAGTCAAGCTGGAGCCTTTAGCAGTTCAGTTCACAGGGTTCTCCATCTTGAAAGAAATAACAGACCGGCATTGGCTCCATGGTCAGACAGGGAAAGAAATTCAGCCTTGGACTGATCCACACGAATAACACACAGAGAGGGTTGGTAAAGACACTGACGGAGCTGGTAAAAACTTTATGGATGTTCTGATGATCCACCGGCCGACCTGCCATGACCTGTCTGCCTGTTGGTCTGATCTCTTTCTTTGGCCTTTTAGCCCCCAAAAAAAAGGTTTCTTCGGGAGGAAATTCTAGAAGGTCGCATTCACCTGAACGCTGCACTGCATCTCACCTGTGGGCGGTCCCTGTGTGTTTATAAACATGAGGAGGGACTCACTAGCATGCGCTGCTCAGAAACAGAGAAACTCAGATTATATCACATGAGGAGGGAAGTGACTTTTTTCTCCGCACTTGATGCCATTAGTCCACTATAGAAAATAGTTGTTTGCTGCTGTATTATTGTTTAACATCTCATATACAGTATATAACTGTTGACTAAGTCATAATTGAATTGACATATTTCTGAAAATGTCAACAAAAGCTGAACATTACAAACTTAGAAAACTTTGCAGGTTTACCTATTAAAGTAGCTACTAAGTGTATATGGTCATTTGAATATGGTGTAAACTGATGCAATTATTACAACTATTAACTCTGAATCGTTTGAGATCATCTGCTCATTTTTGTTTCAGCATTTACTCCTGTGATATTTACGACAGAGTATTAGGGTCACATTGAGGGGAAAAAAATAAAGTCATAATATTACAAGAATAAAGTCATTATATTATGAGAATAAAGCTGTAATTTT
Organism: Seriola aureovittata; assembly: GCF_021018895.1. Lineage (NCBI taxonomy): Eukaryota > Metazoa > Chordata > Actinopteri > Carangiformes > Carangidae > Seriola > Seriola aureovittata. Next base: position 2,752,695 of record NC_079369.1, on the reverse strand, counting down.
AGGTTCTGTTGTTTTAGAGGGGAAACATCAGAAGCTTTAAAATGTGGAACGTGGAGCATCCTGTGAATTTCTACTTTAGGTTTCACAAATAAGGACATACTTCATCCTTATCTCATCAGCAGCAGCATCAGCATCAGGACATTGAAAAGATTGTGTCTATTCTATTGTTAGACAGACAAATAGCAGCTGCCAGAAGCAGCTCAGGCTGCCACTGACTGTCCTTTCACCTGTTTGAATGGTTGTTTGTAATATTCCTAAAAATTAAATTTTTTCTTTCAAAATCTTACATTTTTAATTCTTGTAATATTATGACCTTTTCCTTGAAATATTATGACTTTTTTCTCGTAATTTCATATTTCTTTTTTTCCTTAATGTGTCCCTAATACTCCATCATAGACATCTTTATATATCTTTTTATATTTTGGCATTAATTTACCATTTATTCAAGTGCTGGTTGGGGCCCTTTAAAGGCTAGGCACGGCCCTGCAGGTAGACTATGTTCACAGCATCATAAAGCCATGTGTCTTTTGGTTTGGTTAGAAATGCAGTTACTATAGTCACAGTGTAGGTAATCCTGAGAGCTGAGGTGAATATCCAGGCCACCTTAACAGACTGAGCCCACAACACACAATAAGAGTAAACAGTATCTGATCCCTGCACTGTACGTGCCCATCAGTGCTTAATGACCTCAGTGTAGAAAAACGTACAAAATGTACGCAGAACAACAGCCTGTCAGATTTACCTGTACTATCAGATCAGGAGGAATAATCCAGCCGCGGTTTATCGCTGTTTCATACCTCGCGGAGGGAGGATGGAGGAGAGTCCCACACTGATGTCTGCGCTGTCGACGCCTTCTTATTCCCGCTTTTTTTTCCTTCTTTATTATTATTATTTTTTTAACACGATCCTAGTTATTCAGATTTATTCTCGGTGTTGGAGATGAAAGCAGAGCAGCAGCTGATGGATGTTTTCACCGCGGGCCCGTCGCATCCTCCACACGGAGACAGCGATGAAAACAGAGGGGGATGGAGCGACGACCAGCCGAACATCAGGTGGCGCGTCAAACAACGACAGCAGGCCGGACCGGATCCTGCAGGACCGACTGAGAACCGGGCTGAAACGGGTCAGGTGTCTTCGTTACAGCCCGACATCCAGCTGCTCTCCCACTCACCTCTCCCCCAGCGAGCCCTCTCATCAAAGTCCTCCCGAGGACCACAGTCAAGTCAAATGCTCCACCAATAGCGACAAGCGACAACACTTCCGCCCCGAATAATTCAGAATAAAAGCCTTGACACAAAAATCTAAATTGCGTATCAAATTTACAAACTCTGTTCAAGCAAGAGGATTGTAAAGTCCAGTCATTGTGAATCAGAATTTAAATAAATTGTACCTTCTCTAAAACTGAAGTTGTAGCTTTTTTTTTCACCACGTTCTTTAAAATGCCTCAGATTATTGTTTGAGTTCAACAGTAAAGTGATTAAATAAGGATTTGAAGCCAGACCATTTCACCATTTCGATTTATATTTTTTAAATTTCAGTGCTTGAAGTGGGAAAAAAAAAAAAAAAAGTGCCGGTACTCACCTGTGCGTCGGTATAAATAATAGTTTTATCATGTATTATTATCACCATATAACATGTTTTACCTCTCCCCCTTTTAAATGTAACACGTTTACTCGGAGACATTTTAACTGACTAACTGTGCTTTTATCAAAGAACATTTTTACACAGTGATTTTACTTTTGAAGTAAAATGTCTTTTCAGCAACAGAAGTTCGTGACTGTTGACGTGCTGACGTGATGACGTCAGTGAAGTCCCTACGGCGGACGGTACGCAAGAAAAAGTAAGGGTACGCTGGAGAGTAACATAAAGAAGTGCCGGAACTGCGAACCAGTGCTACCGGTCCACTTCAAGCACTGTGAAATATGCCAAGAATGAAGAAGAATAAATACTAGAATGAAAGAAGCTGAATTATATAGTTGGTTTTACTATCCAACCCAATGAACACGAAATACAACATCAAGTCAAATACATTAATCTGTGCATTAGTGACCTTTTTCCAGTTTTGCATATTTGTCCAAAATACCTTTTTTCTTTTCTTTCATTATTTGTGATGGATAATTTGTAATGTTTGTTTAATAAAAACTTTTAAAGATAAAAATGACCAAGAGTAGTCCAGACCATTGGATCAAAACTCAGTTGTGTCAATTAAAAATCAATTTACGGGTTCAAATCAAATCAAAGGTTGATTAGAACAGATAACAGCAGCCAGCAAACCTGTTTATTATTTAATTTATTCATCATCGTCACATCTGGCCTATAATAATATAAAATAATATAAGAAGTCTATGAAAGAATCCATCCACAGCCCTGTACGAGAGCTGTGAGTAGAGAAGCTGCCTGGCAGCAAAGTCACCACCCCGTCAGTGTTCCTCGTCACCGTCATCACCATCACTGTGTGTGTGTCTGTGTCTTTGGCACAGTTGGCTGCATGGATTCAGCTCAGTGACGGTGTCCTCTGTCACATGACGGTGCTCCTACAATTGGGCGTCCAGTGGCGGCTGTAACGGAATCACGTGAAGAATCACCGAGCCAGATGTTCCTGGCTTTGAACAAATACTGTCCTGCCATCCTCCAGAGCTGGACACAGTCCAAGCTGCATATTTAAAGAACTGGATTTTACTAACTACAACCAGAATGACAATCAGTGTTGGCGTGGTAACAAACAGAGCTTTGGGTTCTGAAGTGTCATGAAAAGAAGTCCTGGTAGAGCTTGGTCTGGATTTAGCGCTGCAGCTGACAGCGGGTTAGGACGGGCTCTGTGGGAACACGATGGGGTAGATTTGACTGTAATGATCCACAAAGTGGACCTCCAGGCCCTGGGTGATGTAGTCCGGCAGGTCAGAGAAGTCCTTCCTGTTCTCGGCAGGCAGGATGATGCAGGTCACACCAGCACGACGGGCCTGACGGGGACAAGAAACTTCAGTTCAAATTCTGGAATTAAAGCCAATCAGAAGAAAGGAGGCTCTGAGCCGCTCTTCTGATTGGCTGACTGTTTTCTGAATGATCCAATAAAAATAAAGCAGATTTCAGGTCAAACACTCAGAGACACCAAATCCTGCAAGGTTGGATGGTGGGTCCAGGTCCAGGGTCCTGTCTTTCCTCCATGGATTCATGCTGTTGATGCCAAACTCTCACCCACAGAAACCCACATTCTTCTACCAGGCTACGTCACTGCGAGTTGAAGTTGTCGGAGGCGTGGAGTACAGACCCCTGCGCCTCATCTCTGCTTCAGTTTAGCAGCCCCAGGCTACGTTAGCTGCTACTAGCATAACTAAATCTCTGAGTGAACTGTCAGCAGTCAAGTTGGATTGTGGGTAATGAAGGTGTCTCTGGTTCTGCTGCACTGATTCTGATTATTTTATTAAAACTCTGTGTTCAAAGCTAAATCAGTGAAGTACTCTGTAAAACACTGTATTTGTTGGACTGTCAGTGTCAGAAGATTAAACCAGATATTAACGCTAAACGTGACACATGCAAGAATATGTTTTATTCACCAAACTGTTTTCTTTTCTCAAATCTAATCTCATCACTCGCTCCATGTTTCACAGCAAAACTCATAATGACGCTCTGATCCTCTGCAGTGAAGTAGACTGACAGATAAATTAAATGTTCAGCCATCTGTAAAGGAAGGTCTCGACCTGACCCTGTTAAGTGCCGAGAGATGATGTATATTATGATTTGGCGCTTTACAAATAACATTGAATTGAATTGAATTGAATCTGCTCCTCCATATAAACCATGACTTTCTACATTCGAGCTGAAAAGAAAAACTTTTATTGTTTTTGGGATCCATTTGCGCGTGTGTGTGTGTGTGTGTGTGTGTGTGTGTGTGTGTGTGTGTGTGTGTGTGTGTGTGAGATACTTACAGCGATAGTTTTCTCTTTGATTCCACCCACTGGCAGTATTTTGCCGGTCAGTGACACCTCACCGGTCATGGCTACGTTCTGACGCACGGACCGGTTGGTTGCCAGGGACAACAGCGCTGTGACAATGGTGCAGCCAGCACTTGGTCCGTCCTTAGGAGTTGCCCCCTAGAAACAAATGATGACAAGTTACGGACGAACACGACGGCAACTTTTGGCCCTTCAGTATCACACAAATCAAGTCTGTTGCGCAGCCATTAAAGAATAAGTAAAAAGAATAAAAAGATTTATCAATAGTAATCAGTAAATCACTTATTTACAGTACTGTATCACCATGGTTACCTCAGGGACATGCAGGTGCAGGTGGGAGTTGACCAGGAAGTGATTCTCTGGTTCGTGGTTCATCAGAAAGGCTCTGGCAAAGGTCGACGCAATCTTTGCACTTTCTTTCATCACATCACCCAGCTGACCTGCAGAGGAGCACCGACACCTTTAACTTTAACTTTATGCTCTGTTCAACAGCTGCTGAAGGTAACAGACCAGTACACCTGCACTGACTCACCTGTGACCTCCAGTGACCCCTCTCCTTTAGGGTCGTCTGTTCCAGAGGGACGACGCAGCGACGTCTCAATGAACAATGTCGACCCGCCTGCGGACAGTTACTCAGGATGTATCATTTTCTATTGGTGTGTGTGTGTGTTTGTGTGTGTGTGTGTGTGTGTGTGTGTGTCTGTTGGTGTGTGTGTGTGTGTGTGTCTCACCCATTGCAGTCCATGCCAGCCCCATCACCACTCCTGGTGGGGTGACCTCATACATTCGATCCACCGTGAAAATGGGTTTACCCACGTAGTCCTGCAGGTTGTCAGGGGTAACAGTCACTGACGTGTGCTCACCGCTGACAATACCGAACGCCACCTTACGGAAAACCTGCCGCACAGATGGAGAAGGGATTACTCATATTACTGCGCAGTTCATGAGAAATTATGTTGAAGACTGACTGGTTTCATTTAGCAGCTGGTTTCCTGTTCCTGTCTGACCTGTACCAGCAAACTGCGGACAAACACCAGCGACCCCTGCTGGTCCGATTACAGGACGACGCAACGGCAGGTGTCAGTCTTTGTTACATGCAGCGAGTTCAGTTAAGATCTCTGCTCTGTGCTCGGAAGCTCTGGTTCTTTACAGGTTCTTACCTTTTCCACTTGTTTCTGCAAGTTGCGGACTCCAGACTCCCTGCAGTACTGCCTGATGAGCAGACTGAGGGCGTCAGAGGAGATGGAGGCTTTCTCCTCCGTCAGACCACACAGAGAGCGCAGCTGAGGCACCAGGTAACACTAAACACACACACACACAGGAGAGAAATTAAACGAATGATGTACTAACAAGGCATAAAAAAAACTTTACCTACCACTTAATACCATAACTGTCACAAAACATATTCTGCTATTATTAAAAATATATAAATAAGAATGATCAAAATATCACAATTTATACATCAAAAATAATACATGCAGCAATATTTTATTTGAAATCAAAAACTGGGCAGAGTTTGGTGTTACCTCGGCGATAGCCAGCTTCTCCTGCGCCACATATCCAGACACGTTGATCATCTCCATCCTGTCTCTGAGAGGCTCTGGGATGGTGTCGGTCACATTGGCCGTGCAGATAAACAAAACCTTCATCGGAGCAGACAGAAACAAGCAGGGTTTACAAAACAGAAGCTTTCTCCTCACAGGATCTCTGGAGCTCAGCCAGAGTCACCGTCAGGCTCTTCCTGTCTCTGAGCTCGGCAGGCAGCTCCGTCATGTCTTCCCACATCACGTCCAATCAGCTGAATCTACCACAGGTGGACTGTAAAAACCTGAGCTGAATACTTATGTCAATGTCATATTTCAGTTTTTCCTTTTTAATAAATTTGAAAAAAATTATCATGGGGCTGCAACATAACAAACGTGAAAGGTGAAGGGGTCTGAAGACTTTCTGAACACACTCCTACCTTTGACAGATCTACAGGAACATCCAGGTAGTGGTCGAGGAAGTTGGCGTTCTGTTCAGGGTCCAGCAGCTCCAGCAGTGCGGAGGATGGATCGCCCTGGTAACCGCGACCCATTTTATCCACCTGGTAACGACACATCATTAATGATCATTAGCATCGTCAAATAATAACATGACAACGAGCCGCAGATTATTCTCCATCATGATGATCAACAGAAGCAGCACACCGACCTCGTCTATCAGCACCAGAGGGTTCTCTGTCTTGGTTTTCTTCAGGCACTGGATAATCTTCCCTGGCATCGCTCCGACATAAGTCCTCCTGGAGACATACACACACACACACACACACACACACACACACACACACACACACACACACAATTTAGAAAATAATTTCCCTTATTTCTTTAAGTTGTAACTTGATATATAAGTGGTTGAAAAGTGAGAAAATTTGAATATTGTTATTGTTCCGATAATCGAATTTCAGCCAATAACAATGTCTGATAAGTAGGGCTCCCACACACACACACACACACACACACACAAACAAACACACACACACACACACACACAGTATATATACTCATATACTATTCGTGGGGACCCGTCATTGATATAATGAATTCCGTAACTCTTCATCCCAACTTTAACCATCACAACTGAATTCTAACCCTAAAAACAACGACTTATTCTTCAAAGAGTCTTTTAAACTTGTGAGCTCCAGCATTTTGGTCCCCACAAAGCTGTCGGACCCCACAAGTATAGAGGTTTTTGGACCCCACGAATATAGTTAAACAAGGATAAACACACACAGAAAGACAGACTGAAACTTAAAACTATCTTAAACTCGAGTCGTGATGTTCGGTCCAGCAGTATAATAAGTTTCTCTAATGATGTCTGAAGACTATGAACCTTGTTATTACAAACGAGTTTACAATAATTTAATCTAGAGATGGTGAAGTTTCTCTAAACCCTGGTGTTGTATTAGAAAAATAAACTTTTCCTGCAGCTACCAGAGGCAGTGCTCTGCACTGACAACGTAAGCTGCCCTAAGAGCCCTCAGTAATAACGGCAGTATAGACGTCCAGACCTGTGTCCTTTAATCTCAGCCACATCGGTCATTCCTCCCACGCTGAACCTGAAGTACTGTCTGTTGAGGGCTCTGGCGATGGAGCGAGCGATGGAGGTCTTTCCCACACCCGGGGGACCGTAGAAACACAGGATCTTCCCCTGGGTGGAGCCACGCAGCTGACTGACGGCGATGAACTCCTGCACAGACACAGAGACAAAGTCCGGTTCAGTGTGTCTGTGTGTGTCTGTGTGTGTCTGTGTGTGTGTGTGTGTGTGTGTGTGTGTGTGTGTGTGTGTGTGTGTGCGTGTGCGTTTGCTAACCAATATGCGTTTCTTAACATCATCCATGCCGTAATGGTCTTCTTCCAGAACAGCTTTGGCTCTCTCCAGTGATAAGTTCTCCTCACTGTTGGTGCCCCAGGGCATGCTGGTCAGCCAGTCCAGGTAGTTACGGGTTACACTGAAACACACACACACACACACACACACACACACTTGTTGTTGCTGTTTGTTTGTTGTTGTCAGTTAACAGGAAATTAAATGAAACCTCCGACACAACAGGCAAGTGTTCAGAGTTTCAGTTGGAAAGTTTCAGTAGTAACTTTGTCACTGTGACTGAGACCCGTGGTGCATTCGATGACATCCTTGATGTGTGTGTGAGCCGCAGCGTTTCCTGATAATCAAAAGTCTTCATATAACTGAGGTAATCGGAGAACCACCGGTTCGATTCCCGGCAGGTTGGACTTTTTGCGGCATGTCATTCCCCCTCCGTGTTTCCTTACGTGCTTAAGAAGAAATAAGTGAGTCTGACATCATGACATGAGGAATCGTTTTCCATCACTGTTATGTGAACTAAATTTCACATCATTCTGTTTAGTGGTTAGTTCTGGACTCAGGTGTTCCAGACTAGTGGGACAAAAAATAAGACTCACTTGAACTCTGACGAGTGGTTGTCCAGCAGCGCCAGCTTGTTGAGCTCCTCGTTGATCACGTCCATTATGTGCTGAGGGACGGTCCGGTCCTTGAGTCTCTCTCTGAACTTCTCCTCGATCGCTTCTTTGTCCTCTTTCTCCAAACCCAGCTCCTGAAAACGGCCACACACACTTTGTTTTAATGGATCCAAGTCCAAGTCCTCAGACCTAGTCCTCAGTCTTGGTCCTCAGACCTGCTGGAGCGTCCACCCATCAGGACAGACTCAGGAATCTGCTCTACCTTCTTGATGATCTTGAGCTGCTCCTGTAGCAGATACTTCCTGTGGGTCTGTTTGATCTTCTCCTCCACCTGTGAGCAGAGCAGGGACACAGGTGAATGACGGCGGGTGGATGAACAGAGCAGTGGCTGGTTAAAGCTCATACATGTTTGTCAGTGACCTCTGACCTCTCGGCCCAGTCGCTGCTGCAGTTTACTCAGCTCGTACTCCTTCTTCAGCAGGGACAGAGCCTTGTAGAGACGCTTCGGGATCTGCAGAGACACAACGACAGGTTTCAAAGGCCTGGAGCTCACTGCACCTTCTACAGCTTCAATGGAAAAACCTCAAACTAAAGATATTAACATCAATATTAGAACAAGAGAGAGAGAGAGAGAGAGAGAGAGAGAGAGAGAGAGAGAGCACAGCTGCTCCCCTGAATTGTCGTCTGCTCACATTGATCTCCTCCAGGACGTCCTGCAGCTCATGTGACTCTGCTCCTGTCAGAGCTGCTCCCATGTCGCTGAGGTAGATGGGATTATCAACCACTCTCTGACCAGCCTGCATCATCTGAAGGACAGACTCTCTGAGAGAGAGACACACACACACACGCACGCACACACACACACACACACACACATACACATTTCATTTTAGCATCACTACATGTGGATTCCCTTTGTGAACCTGCTGTCTTTAGTCAGAGAACAAAACTACAAAGTCCCAGCCACTGATTGGTGATTTAACTGCTGTCTTAATGAAACACGTGATAACTTAATAATAATAATAATAGCCTGAAGTGTTTTTGCAGAACATTGTGATGTCACAGTTAAGTTGACCTTTGACCACTGGATATAAAATGTCATCACTTCATTTTATCCTCATAGACATTTGAGTTAAATTGTGTCATAATTCGTGAATGAGTTCCTGCCAAAAACGTCGTTGTGACGTCACAGTGACAGAAGTGATGAAATTCCCTCTGGGCGTTCATGATATACTGCATTCACAAGAACATGAGATCACTGAGACCTTGACCTTTGACCTCTGACCACCCAAATCTAATCAGTTCATCCAAATCTAAACAAATTCCCTCGAGTGGTCTTGAGATATCACTTTCAAGAGGCCAAATAAATGTTTTGTGAGGTCACTGTGACTTTGACCTTTGACCTTTGACCACCAAAAATCTAATCGATTCATCCTTGAGTCCACGTGAATGTTTGTGTCAAATTTGAAGAAGTTCCATTGAGGCGTTACTGAGATAACACGTTGACGAAAACGAGACGGGCAAACTGAAAGCAGTAAACCTCTGACTCTGACTGTGTTGAACAGATACAAAATACTACGAAACACTGTATAAAATATAAGAAGAAACTATTAAAGGAAACCTGTGGTGTAAGTTCAGAACCAGCAGCTTTTCGCGGTGACGACCTTCAGTGCAGCTCTGCATCATGTAAATAAAAACCAAAGGACGAGGACAGGTGGTGACAGAGGTCTGATGTCTCACCTGTAGAGGGGGTTGAGTGCAATGATGTCCCTGATGGTCTTCACTATCTCTGCTGTCAGCGCCTGCACGACAAACACATCACAGCGTTTCCTCTTCACTCAGATCTTTGTTTAATGACGAATGAACACAGAATCAGAAGTGACTTAGTGAAAATCACCATGTTACCAGCGCTAATGCACCACACACACTGTAATGTATTGTTGTTGTTGTTGTTGTTGTAGTTGTAGTTGTTGTGTACCTTGACCTCCTCGGTGACGGTGAACTGCTCGTGTTGAACATTGTCCACTTCCACCATCAGGATGTTGGAGGAGGGAAGAGGCAGCAGCTCCGGACTCAGGTCTGCCTCTGAAATCTGAACGACAACAATAAAGTTCAAATCACGTTCAAAAGGTTTCACCACGACTGAACTGATGATGATGATGATGATGAAGCTGTAACAACAACATTCACATGAGGATGAGGGAAGTGACATCACTGACAAATGGAGGCAGTGTGAAATGTTAAAATGTCCCAGGTTTTGTTTATTTGTTGACACTGAGTTAAAACATCCTCATGTTCCACCACAGCTGGATTAAACAGTTCAGGGACACCAAGGCAAAACTAATAAACACCCCGGCCCCAGACTACACATGAAAGCATCATCATTATTTAGCTGGAGCCTCCGACAGGCTCAGAGAATATAGTCTGAACAAACCCTGGATGTGGAGTTCAAACTTTATGCAACACAACTTCACTCAGTAAATCTGCTCCGAATGAACTAAATCAAACGCACAGACACAAACGCTCTCTTCAGCACCAGATCATTATCGGTCAGCTGTCAGTCACATGAGTCACTGTCAGGTTTGTTTACATCAGATCAGCTGTAGGCCGCATGCAGTGACAGAAACTCTTCTGATAACAGAACAGATAGAAACTCAACTTTCCCAACAAACAGGAAATATGTTGCCATGGATACAGTGAGTTAACTTGTTTACATTTTGGAAAATAAAGTTTAGTGAATGATCTATGTTTAACTTCCTGTTTGTTGTGAACCATTGATGAACTGATATCTATCACTGATCACTGAGTGAGGAGCTTCTTCTTCTCTGGTGTCTGATCAGATCTGTGGAGGTTTGTTTACAGTGGTGTTTTCATGTCTGTGTGTTCGGCTCTCACTGAATCATGACTCTGATTTCTGTCTGATGTGAGTTTCAGATGTTTTTGGTAAAAAATGTGAGTGTTGGATGTTGATATTTGATGATTTGTTGAATGATCTTCTTCATCTGATTTGGTTTGGAGATCAGTTTGAGTGTGTTTTGATACGATATGTGAATAAATGTAAACAGTAATATAAAACATGAGGAGCTCTCAGAGGTTACAGACCGTGTCCTCCAGCTGCTCTGCCAGAGGCCCCGGTTGGTCCTTGCGGCTGCGTTTGGTTTTGCGTCTCGGCGCAGGTTTGGGGTGGGACTCCGGCTCAGACTCTGACGACACGGGGGACGTCACATCCTCCTCGGGCTCCACCTCCAGCTGCCTCGTGATCCGGATCCTGACGGGCCAGAGAGTGTACTGTTCATATAGCTGAGGTCTACACAAGCTACAGGCAGCAGCGTGCCGTGGAGAGCAGAGTCTACACATTTTCATTCACCACAAACCACCAGAATAATTCTCGCATTTCAGCAGAGGGGTTTCTAACCTGCGATGGCCCATGACAATCATCCTCAACTTGTCTCCCAGGTCCTGCATCTCATGAATCTGAACAAAGGTCCCTGTGGAGTAGACGGCATCCAGAGACTCCACCACATCGGACTCGTTACTGCGACACACGGAGACACTCATTACTACAAAGACATAACACCGGACAACTTGAAATACTCCACAGACTCCGTTGCTCTGAGGTGAAAATACACAACACAAATCCAAACATATCACCCGTGTGAGATAAGTGACATTCCTCAGAGTCGGGTCTTTCTTGTAGCTTCGTAATTCGGCCCAAAGTTTCACCTTTTTGTTTAAGTCTCTTGGATATCATTAACACTTCGTGGATCTAAAACACGAAGAGTGTGAACTGCAGCAACAGTTCCTCTCTTTCTGCCTCATCGCAGCAGAAACAAGCAGCTTCGTGACTTTTCAACAAGTGCGTCCCGGCCGGGTTCGTCACTTTTCATTGTCCCCTGGAAACACCTCTGTTGTGTTGTGAGCGTTTGCAGCTCACGTGTTGTCACACCGATGAAGATGTTTTCTGGATTTGCTCGTGTTTTCTAAAGATGCAGTGCGTTGAGCTCTCGTAGCTCCTTCATCTGAGTCGTGTTTCCACTCTTAGATTCAGCACTTACAATTCAAATGTAACTTTATCCATTTTCATTTAGTGTAATTATTTTATTATTTGTTCACTTATGTATTTATCTTAGATAACGTTCAAATCCATATACCTATATATCACCTGTTTTATACCTGTGAATGTACATTAATATAATTCTAGCAGCACTGTTACAACAGTTTTCTGTACGTACAACTTTCCTCGGCTCAATAAAACATATTTTAAATAGAGACATGCACAGCGGGCAGCATGTCACGTCCCACAGCGCAGTTCACTGATTCCTGCAGAGTGAAGTACTGACAAACAGTAAAGTGGATCACATCGTATTTTAAACTGATCTGCAGAACAAAGAGCGAGTTGTCAGACGTACTTGTCGTCTCTCTTCAGGAAGACTCCGGCATACGGCTGAGCCAGACGCACCTTCCTCCTCAACAGCTCCATCAACGCTTTGTTCTTCACCTGAAAGACACACACACGCACACGCACACACACACACGCACACACACGGTTAGAGCTGTGGTCTCGGTGGGTGTAGAAATGGCCACACAACAATTTTTCCAATTTCTTGATTAAATAAAGCGCCAAATAGAGAGAGTCCACTGATCAATCATGATCATGTGCAGAGGACAGATAAGAGACGTGGAAGTCAACAGTCTCTTTTAATAAAACCTTAATAAACAGCTGTTTGTCATCAGCTGTCTGCAGTGTCCCTCCACAGGCTGTAACTGTGGCCTGACCAAGCTGCACACACAAATTTAAATCAACCAGTGACGAGTCATTATAGTTTAATTAAACATCCTGATTCATCTTATGTTTCACTGTTGTATTACAAATGTAAAAAGTGGAGGTTTCGTCGTCCCTGGGGGAGCTATGACCCCCCCTGCATCCAGGTCTGACCTCCACAGGGTTTGAACAGCGATTTTGTAAGATTGCATCATCTCGGATCTTTCGCGTCCATGAGCCGTGTTCTTCCTCACCTCTATGATCTTGATGAAGCGGGGGAACACCGGGTTCCTGCTCACGGCGATCAGCGGCACATTGGGAAACACCTCCGGGACCATCATCGGGGTGAGAGCCGTCATCTGAGCTCCGCTGTACGGCACTCCACCATCTCCCCCTGACTCCTCTCCCCCGGAGCCCGCACTGTCCCCGCCGTCCTCCCCGGAGAAGCCCGCGCCGCTGGCCTGGTTCCCGAACATCCTATCCTGGAGCGTGTAGGGTCGAGAGGCCGGTGTGAGGAGCCCGGTTTGCCCACGGAGAACAGCACATCCCCGGATCCACCGGTGCGGTCTAACGGTGAGCCTGCAGCCCGCTGTCATTGCTGTGCTGACTGGGATGTGAGAGCAGCGGCCGGCGCTGGTTCTCAGTGAGGTCCCGGTGCTGGTGTAGAGCCGGGGGGGCTGGAGCCGGCTCAGGGTCGAAGGACCGGTGTGGGGGCCGCAGCTGCTGCCGGACCAGTTCAACTTCGCAACAAGAGCCGAGTTTCTGTGCAGCTGTCTACCAGCGCCCAGCATCTTCATGCAGGCAGCCATGTTGATCTGGAGCTTTCTACAGCGTGTGACCGACCTTCTTCCGTCAACGTTTGATGACGTAGTGTTGTCCGCATAACTTGATGCAACGTTTCAAGGATAATGTGTATTTTGCAATTACGAAACTGAGAGTATTTGGCATTTATCTAATGAATCTATTAAATAGTTTTGTTTATATATCGAATATTATAAACCACACATACAACAATTCAAAATAATAACTGGACACTATATTGAATCATTACATGGACTAAACAATAAAGTAATTAAAACATATTTCCCTGTAATATCTCTGTTTTCTTTCATGGTACCCTTATGTATATGGTTTGTTTCTTTTCCTTTTGAAATAACTACTATGTTTATTGCTTTTGTTTATTTATATGTTGCATTTATTTCCTTTTATTGTATTTATTTTATTTGTATGTATTGTTCATATTTTACTATGTATCTTACTTCAGAAGTTATGATTGTGTCATCCATTTTCAATGTTTAATGGTTTTAATAAAATGAAATGGAAAATGTTTTGAATAATAAAGCATTTTGAAAAAGAAATACTTCAAGGATGAGCAAATTTGTTTCTCAGATACGTTGAGAAAAGGTTTGAATGCTGCCCCACAGATTCACAGAAGTTTGTGATAATTTTTCCCTTAAATGGGAATATGTGTTGTTTGGTTTCTATGGCCCAAATACTGAAGGTGACAATATGTTTTATTTAATAAATCTTAAATAATTTATAATAAAAATCCAATAAATGTCACATCAATAAGTTAAGAGTAAGTTTTCAAATAATATTCTTTCCTACTTTGATCACAGAAAATGAAAAATATATTTCCACCATTTCTAGAAATACAAATAGAAAATCAATTAAGACATGTAATGTTTGCTTAAATTATAATATTTTTGCTTAACATACACCTTAAATTTAATATTGAACTGCATTTACTTGAATTTACAACATCAAGCCAGTAAACTGATTTATTTAATTACAAATAAATACTTGAGAGATTAATTGTAGAATTTTTTAATGTTCTAAATGTTTTAAACTGTTTTCTTAGTCATCATCTTCCTCCTCCTCTTGGTCCGTGTCCTCCATCTCCTCCTGGGCAGCTTGCTGCTCCTCTAAAGCTTCTCTCAGCGCCTGCTCCTCCTCCAGTGTTGGGTCCACGGCCTCTGTGATTTCTGGTCCGCTGGGATGTTCTTTCTGTGGCAGCGGGGGGGCGGGTGGGCGGTAGCCTTCTCCTGCATACTTCAGACCCCATCCAATATATATGTTCTCAAACTTCCTGAATAAAGAGACAACATGTGCTTGTTTGTAAACTGCAAAATTGCCTTCAGCATACTGTGAGAAATCAGACACAGGAAGTCAGACTATTCTGATGTTTTCACTTACTTTCCACAAGCATATGCGTGCGCTCCTGGCCAGAGGTTAGAACGCAGCACAGCGACTGCATGCTGAGAGGTGAGAGTGGAGGACATCTTGGAGGTCCAGGGAGGGATGTTGAATATTTCTGAGAGACACAAATAATAAAAAGATTTTGATTCCTTCCAAGGACATAGGTTTTGTTACAGAAAGGGAGGCACAATGAAGTCAGATCCCAACTTACACCCTTGACCGGTCGCCAGTCAGTCACACCGCTGTCACCTAGAGACAATGATTCACGCTCACGTTCACACCTACTGGTAACTCAGAGTCACCAGTTCATCTAACCTGCAACGATTTCTCATCTCTTCAGAACTTCTGAACCCTTACACCACCGAGGGGTCACTTATGTCATCCAACCAAAACCTGACAACCAGGTGCCAAATTAAAAACCAAAGGTGACTGTGCTTCTGCTCCCCTGGCACCCAGACTCCTGAAAAATCCCACTGTTGACTGTTTTTAACAACCTTTAAAAACTCACCTCTTTAGGATGGCCTTTCTATAATATTCAACAATTCAACCAGAGGTCACTGTTTAATAGATTTTAAGAGATTTAAAAGGTATTTAAAATAAACAAACCCCTTCTGAACCCCCTCATGTCCAAAGACAAAGACTGACCTGCATCTTGGGAGAGGGGAGTGAGCAGGGGGGGTCCAACTTCTGGCTCAGGCTCATCAGGCTCCTCTTCTTTCTCCTCAACCTCTCCGTCCTCGTTCGACTCTTCTCCTGGTTTCACAGCCAGGTTAATCCAAGTACAGCGGCCCTAAAGCAGTCCATACTCAGACATTACATACGCACACGGACACATCAGCTGAGAAGATGGTCCGTGTACATGCTTTGATCAGACTCGTACCTGCGGCAGGATGTGCTGAACATGATGCACCCACGAGGACAAAGACTCAGCCATCTCAGAGACTGAAACGCCCTCAAAATCAGGATTCGTTTCATAGGTGTCCCCTGGTGCCTCCTCTTCCTCATCACCTTCCTCCTCCCTAGCCTGGTAAAACCCCCGGGGGCTGACCTGTGTGCCGGCGGAGATCCGAGCAATCTGTGCTCTCAGATAGTTGGCTTCGTTCCCGGGAAAAGGCGGGTAGCTGTTGACCGGCGCGTCCAGCCTCCCGGTGAAGAATTTACGGATCTGGCGAGCGACAGTAATCTGCACGGGAGTGACTGGAGGGAGCTTTACCCAAGGAAGACCAGGCTCTTTGCACACATAGTAAATAAACTTGTTAGCTCCTGTTCCTATGGCATCCTTCGGCACCACTGGCGGGGGTTTGTAGGTTGACAGAGGAAGTGGATCCATCTGAAAATAAACACAAGAAAAACAACAAGAAAAACGACTTTACTTCTTTACCCTTGAAAAGATTATGGGACTCTCTTTTTAAATATCAAAAGACTTAATTCATCAAAATAAAATTCTATTTCCTCGTCATCAATGTGTGAAACATTGTAATTAGAAGATAGAATCAAACATAATGAAAGGAAATACAAAATAAAAAGGACAAGGACAGTTTTCAACTACATCCTCAATTTTTTACATACACAGTCCAACAATGTACTAGTATTGACCTCGTCTTGTTCATCCTAAATTGAGGCGATCCTAATCTTAAATTGCTTCACAATCCTCCATAATGCTATGCTAGTTTCTTGGTGGGTAAACTTACTTTTTCTGTTTGTTTTCAGAGCGTAAATATCGGTGTCACTGTTCTAAAGAGAAAAACTTTGTGAATATTTACCAGAAGAACAGGCAGGTTAATTCACTTATGTATCTAAACCACATGAGCACCTGAGACCATTGCCATCTTGACAGGTGGAGGATCCTGATGTTTGGGGTCAAGGTCAGGACATGAGAGCTGTGATTCATCGATTGTGACCATTCTTCTTTTAAAAAAGTTAATTCTCATACGTGAGCCCATTTTCAAGTAACGACTGAGTCTCAAAGCAGGAAGTCACTAACAAAGCCAGGTACAACAACATGCTGTACTCACCACTTGCTTCTCTTGCAAAACTGCTTCAACTCAGTAATTATTCCCAATAGTTTCTACTTTGCCACTTCTTTTTCATTTGTTTATATTTATTTGGTGCTTTTGCTCAACATGAATTACAGTAAGTGCATTCAGCTGAAGGCAGACTACGTCCGGGAGTTCGGTGTTACAGTAGACACACTTAGAAGTTTTTTCTTTTTCTTTTTTTAAATGAAATTAGACATCAGAAAGCACAAGATGGAGTCTTACATCGGATGCTAGGTGGAGCAGGAAGCCAATGCAGTGAACAGAGAACAGGAGTGCTGTGAGAAAACTTCTATACTGGAATGACCAGCACCTGGTTGAGCAGCAGAAGGGATGATTTCTTACAGGAGGACTCTACACGAGCGCTACAGGAGTGAGGAAATAATGCTCACATTTCCTTGACCTTCCTGGTAATTAAAGGTCAATGGTTCCTGGAGATATTTCACATTAAAAGCCTATCAGAAAATGGGAGCATTATTTCCTTTGAGCTGATTTGTGGGTTGAAACACCCACAGAAAGTGGTTGATGGTAGATTAAGAGCGATACAAAAAAAAACAGCAGTAGATGAAAACAGCATTTGTCTTAAAAACAGAGTGTGAGCAGCAGAATAGTTGTTGTACTGATGGAATTCTTGAATGAAATGAAAAGGGTCTTAATAGAATAAGATCAATATACTGTTAAAGCATTGAAACAACAGCCTGGTTCTCTCTACGGCTGCGGTAAATAAAGACCCCTTTCACAATTTGAGAATGAATGAAGATTATCTGGTACCTTGATTGACTACTTTCCATTTCCTCACCTCATTCTCCTGAGCCTCGGCCTCTGTCTCCTCTTCCACAGCCGCTTCATCAACCATTTGCTCTTCCACTTCATCGCCCTCTCTGTACTCAGCTTCAGCAACAATATAGTTGCTCTGCAATCCCAGAATTTTGCCCCACAGTCGGCAGCGCAGGAGCGCCTGCGACTCGACAAGCTGCTTGAGTGCAAGAAAGATCCTCTGCATCTCCTCTCTGCCCAGACCCACTCCAGCCTGCTCCATGTAGAAGCAAATCTCACTCACATTAGGAAGAGGTGTTTCCACCTGACGAAGAACAATAAACAGTGTTTATAGTATATATATTTATACATACAACTTGCTATTGTATGTGTAATGACTATTTTTTGGATTTTTGCCCTTTGTTTGTTTTTGACACCTGCCACACATGAAAATAGTTAATAAAATGCTGTTGAAATAACAGTGATATGTAACCTGTTGTCATTACATGTCTAAACAACATGTCACTTTTAAACCAGATGCCCTCTCCCCTTCAAATCACCAACACAAATGTAGAATTTAGGTGTATGAAGCCAATACCAGTTCATCCTCATGGTCAGCGTCTTCTGGCTGAGAAAACAGCAGCCGTTGCTGTTCAGCCAGCAGCTCAGCAGCTGTGGCCTGTGGGAGCTCTCGCAGAGAGCTTTGCTTGTCTTCAAATAAATCCCGCTTCACATCACGGCTCATATCCTCGATCACGTCCACCACGTTCTGTGGTTCCTCATCCAGCACCTTTATTAGTAAACAGGTGAGGTGGTCATAGCTGGAACATTAAAGGACAACACCAATGATGAATTCCTGAGCATTGGACCATCCTTTGGTCATTGTAGAGAATGAATACCAGGAAATGATATTCACACATACAAGCAAATACATATAATATAAATTTACTAATGTATATGTATTGAGTACAGGCACTTTCCACAGAAAGTGGCATTTTGTATTGTGACTGCATATAGTCACAACGAGTCTCTCTCTGTTAGTGTATGAAAATCCAAATAAACAGCAGCACAGTTTTAATGAAACTATTAAGTGAGTAATATTATGCCAGTTTAGATGGTTTCCAATGTCAGCGGAGGACACAGTCACTGAAATCAATTATTTCCATTTCCAGCTTAGTGTCAGAAAATATTCAACAATGTTCATAATAATGTTGCTTAAATGTTAACATCATTTAGGCAACGATGCCAAATAATTGCTGTTGTTTCTCAAATCTAAGGATCTCTGTATTGAGTGTTTAAAGTTTATTTACTCCACAAAGTTACCAAGACAACTCAACAGAGGAGAGTGACTCTGCTTCTCGAAACAGTTGAATAACTTTTAACGGCTAATCTTGACACATTTTAACGGCATCATAAAATTTAAATAACATAATGGGTTGTTGTCTTGTGTGAGGGATTTATTCAAATATTTTTTCCTGAGACAACAGCTTCCAATCTCGTGTTTTGAATATAGCTACTGCCAATGCACTTTAACTACTAACCAGACAAGCTAGCAGCCACGAGCTAACACACGCACATACACAGTTCTCACAGGTTCAGGTTGCTTTTCGTGCTGTTTTTCATCATGAAAGCCTTGAAGGAGGCGGCACAGTGTCGTCTCTGTTGACTGCTGTCTTGGTTTCCGTCCGCAGTGTCCATCGTTTCTCTGTTTTTTCTAAATCCGTGTCTGAACGTTTATCTTTCAACGGCAGCAACAGGTTAGCTAACCTTAACAGCCTCACTGAGTGGTAGCATAGAACCAAACTTCACCGGTTGCTGTGGTAACGGTAGCAGTGTGGTTGCTAGGCTCGCGAGGACGCTGCAAATCCAGGAGCGAAAAAAATTAAAATGGAAAACGATTATCTCGATACATAATTGATAATAGGCTGTTCTTATGTAGCCAAAAAAGTTTTTAACGTAACCTATTTGGCAGTTGGATGTGAATTAAGATAAATTAAAATTCAGGACAAAAATGTATCATTTGAAGATAAATTGAAATTTCACAACTTCACCTTCACCATCTAACAAAACAAAATCCCCAGATGTGACAAAGTCCACAGCTCCATTACTTAAGTCAACTTATAGATAGTCCTGGTCAAATATTATAATTACAAATACAAGTGAAAGTTGTTGAGTCAATTTTTTACGTGACTTAAAGTATTGGAGTACTTGCTTTTAAAAATACTTAAGTATTCAAAAGTATATTTTTTTATGTCAACATGTTGTTTTTGTGTTTTCTCTACTCACTTGTCTAAAAGTGTATGTGCAATAACATTTACTGTGACAACAATATTATCAGGTACCCCAGCTAGGAAAACATCAGTGTGCAGATGTGCAAGTAAAAATCTCTCCCACAATGTCGCTGAAGGCATAAAAAGACTTCAGACATCAGATGACATAAATGTTAACAGCATAATTTTAATTTATATACAGTACACACCTGACTGTAAATGCTAATGGATACAAATTAAAACGAAAACCTGTGTTCAACAGTAGTCTAGTCATGAAGCAACCAGAGGAACACGATAGATTAAGGCCCAACTACTATTTCACACAGCTAATCTGTGCAGCAGAATAAAGTTTGAATGAACTCCTGTGGTACTTCCCAACATACTGTAAATCCACAACAGAGAGGCAGATAGATCTCTGGCTTGTCTTAATTATCAACCGCAGAATGAACTGATATCAGATTGTGCAGCCTGGATCTGAACCAATGCCTAAATTTAGAACAAGTCCATGTAGCACTGTCTCATCTCCCTTCTGTTGGACTGTGTACAAAAAATACTAAGAATTGAGAAAGAGCAAAGAAACACTTCGGAGGAAAAGCCTTTTAAATTGAACTCATCACATCAGTCTATCAGGCCTTTAACCTTCAGCAGTTTCCTTAAAACTGCAAATGATCACAGAGACGTAAAGTAACATAAAACACTCCTGGGTGTGTTGGGAAATTATCCTTAAGCTGTTACACAACAGAAAATACACAGATATAGTGAATATACACTATGTATTACTGTCACCAGCTGGTTGTTGGGGAAAAAACGCAAATAAGACACATTGAAAAAAACTATTGCAGCCGAGTGGTGCTGCATATGACTGCAGTGTTATCTGGAGGGGGAAAAACACAAAGACTCTGCTCCTTCTCGTCCCCGAACACAGCCACACCCCCCACAGCTAAGAGCTCACTCTCGCAGCTCGACAACTTTAACAGTTTCATGTTTGTTTTATGTGCTGAGTAACTGCCATACAGTGAAGCTTCATCCCGCAGTATCCTGTAGTTTTACAGACAGCACTGAGTTGTCCAGGTGTCTCTGTGGTGTAAGGTATTAAAATAAGACAGAGTTTAAAGAAGAGATTTGAGTGAAAGCTCCTTCAGTTGCGATATTGACCTTTAACCCTGTAACCTGACCAGTTCATCTGCATACTGGAACTGGTCACTGTTTTCATACTCCAGCATATCCAGGGCGACCTCGCAGCTCTCCTTGACGACACGTTCTCTGTCTCCACGGTAACGCTGCAGTACGGCCAGACAGTCGTCTTTGCCGATGGAGCCGAGAGCCTCTGCCGCCTCGTGCCGGACCATGGGGTTCTCACTGGATCGTTCCAGGGCTGCGCACAGGGCAGGGACCGCTGCCGGGTGCTGCATCTGACCCAGGACGTAGCCGATCTCATGACGGAACAGAGCGCTCGAGCACTGCAGCCCTGGAGGCAAACGTCACAAGAGAGGGTCACACACTGAGAGCAGGCTGCACGTACGACATGTAGGATTTACCAATGTCATCGTGTGCAGAGTGTGTGTGTGTGTGTGCGCATGCACGTCGGTGTTGCAAGTATGATTATATGCAGTTATATACGTGAAACTGTGGCAGGGCAAATTAAATTTAATACTAATTTAATACTACAAATAATGATAATCATAAGTTACTACATTAGTGGGAAAACAAGCCAAAGATCCTCTTCACTTTGGCAAAGACATGAGCTATCAGCGATCATTCGGATGATCCTCAATAACCAATATTGTCCATCGGCACAACCTCCGTCATCATTATTCCAGTGCTCTCAAGATTCAGTTCCGACCTGTTTTCAGGTGGAGAACTTGGCATTGTTCACTGAATGTGAATCAATTACCAGGAAAAATAAACATCATCTACCATGAATGATGTTAGCTCTGGTAGGACTCATAACTGGGGTCCAGTACTAGATCATATACAGAGCACCGCACTTGTGCGACCCACGTGTGTTCCAGGACCATCATGTGTAGTATGATGGGGATTAATTGTCACTGTTATCAAAGTTATCAGGGCTGAAGTTTCAGTTGTGACTGCAGTGATGCACAGATAAAACAGTAAGCCACAGTGTTGTAACCTACCATCTCCCAGTGCCAGGGCAGCCTCCTCGTTGCCCAGGTTACGCAGGGCAAACATAGCGCGGTAGCGTTCGAAGAGTGGCAGACTCTCATTCAACAGGTTGGAGCGCAGCTCTGACACACTCTTGCTCACAGCTGGAGGGGCC
Source organism: Seriola aureovittata (assembly GCF_021018895.1). Taxonomy (NCBI): domain Eukaryota; kingdom Metazoa; phylum Chordata; class Actinopteri; order Carangiformes; family Carangidae; genus Seriola; species Seriola aureovittata. Next base: position 2,730,458 of record NC_079369.1, on the reverse strand, counting down.
GGGTCTACGGAGCAGTAGGGGTTCTTGTCTGTACTTCCATCCTCCAGCTGTTTCTCTCCTCCAGTCTGCAGCCACTCCAGCCGACGAACAGCCAACTGACACGTTTCTGCAACCTGCAGGGAGGACGACCTCACATTTACAACAGGTTTACAATCAGACACAAGTCTTTTTTTACACTTAATTGTTTTTATATGGATGTTGTGATTTCAGGGGAAAATTTAGAGATTCAAACACCAAAGGTGAAGGAAACATCTTGGGATTATCTACATCATTATCATTACCATCATCAGGGTTCACACACATTTCTTTTCCATGACGTTAAACCAGTTTCCATGACCAACATTTAATTATGTGTTAATTATCCTGAGAGATAAGATGATAATGTATTTGTCACTTTCTTTTAATTCTGGGTGAAAGACAAAAACAGGCTGATTTGTGCAGAGGAGTGACTCCACAGATGGACTGCGTCTCTTCAGTCCTCCCTAAATTAAATTAAGGCCGACATCTGCCTCGCCGTGTTTTTATTTCTCTGTATTTACAGTTCATAAATACTGCCACAGTAAACAAAAGTAACACATGTTTAGCCGGCTCAAAATTTAATTGAGCTCTTTTAAAGGACTCCATAAAAATATCCGCCCAGATTAGCCTTCCTTCGCGTTTTTACATTGTGCCGTTGAACTGAGGATCTGATCCGGTGCCTCAGTATCTACATGCTGAGTGTTCCTACCTCAATGACAGGATCCTGACTGTACTCTTTGAGTAGGTCCAGAACTGCAGGATCACCAATTGCTCCTAGAGCCTCCCCTACAAACAGAGACACAGTCAGAGAGAGCTGAACAAGTCATCAAAATATTGTCGAAATCACAATATGGCCAAGATCCGAAACGCAGGACCTGCAATTTCTTTGATTACGGTAAAATGTGTCACAAAACACCTTTAAAGACCCCCGACAAACAATCATATTCTACAGATGTAAGGGAACATGCTTATTTGGCACAGACCATCACTTTTTAAATTTTTATAAAATGAAAAGCATTAATGACCATTCCCACTAAAATCGTGACTCGTATCACAATCACAATATCTGCCGAAATAATCACAAAATTACTTTTGTGTGCGCATTCGTTTTTGTTTGTGTATGTTCAAAGCATCACAGGCATATGAACGTGTGTTGATGTAAAAAGAAAAACACTCTTTTCAAAAACTCTTTCCACCTCCCACCCCCCCATAATGTGTGTGCGTGTGCATGTTTACCTGCTTCGTGCCGAACCATCGGTTCTTGCTGTGTGTCTTTGAGAACTGCAGTCAAAGAGGGAATGGCCTGTCTGTCCTGCATCTGCCCCAGGCAGTAGGCCAGCTCATGCTTCAGCAGGGCGGACTCATCAGTGAAGGCCTTACTGATCCACTCTATAGCTTCAGCTCCTGACACACACGTCACAGCTTCAATCAGTTCACACAGTTAAACACATCACACAGATGTTCATCCTGAAGACGACCTGCCTCCGCCTCTGTCTGGATTTCATGGCTGAATACATCTCAACAAGTCAACAACAACAACAACAACCTGTATGAGGTGTAAACAGTAGAGGATTGTCATAAACTCCCTTCCTTATTCTTGGTAGCTGTCTGAGAATTTCGTCCATTATTATACATTGTACTGTTAGTCATTCATACACACTATGACTGAGTCATCGATATATTCACCGTGTGTCCGCTTCAGTGCCTGAACTGAACTGTCTCAGCTTGTAAACACAGGAACTAAAGAGAAAATTGCCCAAATTTACCACTGATATGTAGATCGGACCGTATTCTACAAACACATGATCAACCTCCAATGTTAAGTTGTGCCTGACCTGTGTTAAACCCAGGCTGGGAGCAGTATTACTGAAGGTTTTACTGTGCAGCTCCTCAAAAAAGTAACTGATAAAATTGAGATCTGACAAGTTTTAGACCTAAAGGACACTTTGCCAATGTTGAGAGCAGTGCCAGAGCAAATTGGGTATCTGGCTATGACTTATACGAGAGTGATTTCTTATTCTCTAAAACTCTAATGGACATGTAGACGTTTTGTGAATGTGTTTTACCTCCCAGGTTCTTCAGGGTGAATAAGGCTCTGAACCGCCGGGTCAGGTCCAGTCCTGGATCCACAAGAATCTGTCCTATTGTTGCCACCTGCTCGACACTGGCCATACTGCTGCACAGGAAGACAGATGTGTTTAACTGTATGTCATTAGTTAATAAAATAAACTGAGCTAATCGACATTAACTGGTCACATGAGATAAAACATGCTAAAACTCTTATGAGAGAATATTTACTGCTATTCTCTGTAAGTTTCATCCTTCACAGGCAGGTGATTGGACAGAATAAGTCAACATTTATCAACTAGACAATTTGACAGATTTTCCTGAAAATGTAAACCAATTTTGTATCTGCATGATAATATTACAAATTACAATATAAACATATAAATAAATATAAACATGTCTAAAATAACCTTATAAACATCAGTATGGATATCTAAATATTTCATTGTAATCATGAGATTGTATTAAAAATAATTACATAAGGTAATAAAACCAATGCTGAAAGCAATTAACTCTGTATCACAGTTACATTACATGAGACAAAACTCTTCACAAATTGCAAATCAATTTCAAATATAAACTTTATTGACTTTAATTACAGCTTGTTCACTGGCACTGACTACCGATAACGAAGTGTTAACTTTAATTTATATATTAACTCCAGTTCACAGAACAGTTTTCCAGCCACGTTTCCAACTACAGAGTTTCATGACGGTACCAGCTGTGGTTATGAAAGGCTGAGCCGGCTGAAGCTAACTGTTAGCTTCCCCAGCTAAACATCCCTCACAAGTACATAACACGGGATTCACAAACACCGACACGGGGCGGTGAAGAGAGCAGGACTTCGCGGTACTGACCTTCAGAGATTACAGGTGCCGTTCAACACAACTCTGATATGGTACTGACTCTGACAGCTGCCGCCGCTACACGAGTTTCACTCATGGATGTTATGAGAACCGCTACTTCCGCTGGCCGTGTTTCTTCTTCGTTAGTGTATTAGTGGTTGGCAAATGACTTCTGGGTGCATTACCGCCACCTACCGATCGGTGTGGACTAAATATCTACTCCAGTATTTACACCAAACAAAGACTTACAATCAAAGCTTATAAATCATTATCTATACACTTTAATACCTGACTGACCATTTATTTTGTCCCTTTATTTCTATTATTTAGTTTTATTTATTTATTTTCTATCTTCTGACCTGCAATGTTCTCATTCTTATTGCTTCTTGCTGAGTTGTTTCTACTGTTTCTGCATTAATCCTGAATGGGATTTGTGCCTTTGACTGTAATAAAGATTGTGAACTTAAAAAAAAAAGGATCACTGAGAAAAAACAACCAAGGCAATAAATAAAAAAAAGTCCAAATTTAAAAAATTAAGGGAATCAAGTGAAAATAAAATTGCTTGATACTCATATTTTGTTGATCTTAAATCTTAAATACTGTAGAAGGGGTCTCCAACAATTATGACCTGAAGATTTTCTATTTTTAATAATATTACTGATATTTTGTTCTCCAATCTTTCTTATTGCATTCTTAATACAAACACTTCTCTCTCTGAAACACTTCTGACAATATAATAAAACAAGTTCCACTGTTTACAAGAACTGTAAAGCCCAGTATGGCCTGTCCCTAATCTTGTAATAAGTCTCTCCTCTTTCACCACATCGTAAAAAGCACTAAATATGTTGTAGTTTACCAGCTCTTGTAATATGGTTATCATGTAGGCCTACTTATAATAAAACCATATAAAAAAATCTTATACATAAACACAGTTATATTGAGTACAGCTGCAGCTCCACTCTGTCACAGTCTGTGGTCAAACATGCTGGATTAAATAGTATGTGGTGCCCTCATCTGTCCAACTGTCAGCACTGCACCTTAGATTTAAACAAACTAATAAATGAAGGGAACAACCTACTTCTGACTGACTGTAGAACCTGTGGAATAAAAAGCTTGAAGAATATGATACGAAGTCAATAGAAATGGACTAAAACACACACACACAAAAAACACAGTTGAGTGAACAAAAGGACAGATATTGTTTCATTCAACATTAAGCAGCACAACATGACTGACAGTGTAGGCGTTGGCTGTGATTAGTTTTCCTCCATGAACACAGTGTACGGTCTATCCACTTTTCAAAATAAAATAAAATTCATTCCACTGACTAAAAGCTCCGCTTCAAAGTAATGTAATGTAATCTAATAATGTCAAAAGTTAAACGTAATATTTGTCTTTTAAATAAGTCACAAGTTTCCAATAATAATAACACTCACGTAAAGTACAGATACTGCAAAAACAACTTGGTCACCTGTTAGCTATTGATCATCAGAAAAAACTTTATTAGCTCCCACAGAGAAATGCTTTGTAACAGCTGATCAAGACTTTGGAAGTTGTAAAATTAAACAGGAAGAAACAGCCAACAACACAAGAAACAGCCAACAATCTGGAGTGTCATGGAAACAGAGTGTTACTGTTCTGAAGTTTACTTTTGCTTTAGTTGGTTTTTAAATGTAAACACTAAGATTCTCTTCAGTGACTTCCACGCTCAGTTTCCAGAGCAGGAGCATCAACTATGAATGTGCTAAAGGAGCAATCAGAGCGGATCGGCAGGATGACAGAGCAGACCCGTCACCTGGACACTTCAGGCGGTCTATCACGGGGGAGCAGGGAGAATCTCTCAGCCAGCAGCCAAGAGAGGGATGTGGGCCGGCGGCAGCCCCGGGCGGAGAACTGTGGGCAGGAGGTGGAGGTGTGTCCTACCTTAGCAGCAGGGAACAAGCCCCCGAAATGCCCGACTGCAGCTCAGCCTCACCAGACACTCGATGTTCATGCAGCGCACGAGGGTGGTCACATCTCACAGGAGGAAAACTGCGAATACAAACTACCACAAGAGACTTTGAGTTTGTACATGGACTCTGACACTGGCTTAGACGTGCGTCTGTGCAAGAAGAAACACAGGCGCAAGAAAGCCAGGAAGAGGCGTAAATGGAAGCCTTATCACAAACTGTCCTGGGAGGAAAAGAAAGCCAAGGATGAGAGAGAGACGGCCAGGGCCATTCGGGTAAGAGAGGAGATGTTCGCCAAAGGGCGCCCAATGGCCCCCTATAACACCACACAGTACCTGATAGACACCAATTACCATGGGGAGCCCGACCTCAGCACCGGTGTCGGGTGGCCCTCAGGGGTCGGTGGCTGCACGGAGGACTATAGAGGCGGCGACAGCATTAGGAGGCCCAGGAACGCAAGCAGGGAGTTTCTCCAAAGAGAATATTCCCGAGACCTAGAGACGTACCAGGTCGAGAGGCTGCAGAGTCTGACCAAGCAGGAGCTGGTGTGGGAGTACCTGGAGCTGCAGAGGTGCATGTCCCGGATGGAGGAGGAGAACAACCTGCTGAGGTGCGCCATGGCTCCCTGGTGCAGCTCGGAGAGCTGAAGACACTGAGGGCCCCAAACAGCTCCTTCTGAACCAGCTGAGTGACGACAGGGCCCAAGGTTGTTACCAGCTGGAGGACACCATATGAAAGAAAATACATGGGACTACTGCATTTAAAATTATATATAAAAAAAAACAGAAATGTGAATATTCAGTAATAAGACTATTTATTTGAATTTGTCATATCTTCACAGGCCTACTCGGGATTCAGCACGTGTGTATGTGTGTGTCATATATAATCATTATGTCAGGCCCAAATAATGATATAACAGTAAGAGGCATCAAACCAACACTTTTATTATTATAATACTTAAACACCATTTACCTTTACTTAAGCAAGATTTCATATGCAGGACTTTGTAATGGAGTATTTTTACATTGTTGTATTGGTTCTTTTACTCAGAGGATCATAATGCTTCTTCCACCACCTGCTAGCGAAAGTACCAGCTTTTAGCCTTACTGAAACATGTTGCTTAATGACTGATGATTAACAACTTATTCTCTGTCAGTTGATCCATCTGGCTCACATGTGTTGTGGCATTATTTGTAGGCCTACATGACAACTATATTACAAGGTTTACCTACATTAAATATTTTTCATAAGATTGAATACTACATGAAACAGCTATGTAGTTACCGGACCAGTGGAGGACAAAGGGAACACCCGCCTAGCCAGCCAGGTCAGCCCGAATCACCACTTAGATAGATGGGGTGGCAGGGTAGATAGGATAGATAGGGCTGATAGAGTAGATAGGGGGTAGATAGAGCTGATAGAGTAGATAGGGGGGTAGATAGGGCTGATAGGGTAGTTAGAGGGGTAGATAGGGCTGATAAGGTAGTTAGGGTAGATAGGCCACAAACCAAATCATCCTTCTTCTAGCCACATCTGCCATTGCAGTTCTCAGGTGTCCCATCATCACGTCATACTGACGACAAAGACTTTGCTGAAGCCACGTCGTAAGAAGCATGTAGGCCTACTTGTAATAGAAATATATCAAATAAAACCTTATATGAACAAACACATACATCAGCTGCCACTAATGATGTGCGGGACGGGCTCTTAAACTCTTCCTCTGATGCTTAAATGGCTGCAGCTGTGGTGATGACTCGCAGGATCATTGCCGCACCAATAGGAGAAGCCGGCCGTGGAGTCAGAGGCTCTTCCTCTCTGCTCCGACCAATCCCGTCACGGAGTCCGTGCAGCCTGTTAAGCATAAAGACAAGACACACTTTAAAATCCAGGTGACTGTGCAGCACTCAGTTGAACATATTTTTTGTATCGTGGAAAGTTGAACAAGAAAGAGCAGAACTGATGACAATTACAGAAGATTGTGCCAGTAGAGGATAACATTAAAAGTACTAGAAAATTTCTGGAGAACTTTTGAATGTTCCTGCTGCTTGGTGCATGTACTTCACTCCTCATGTTTCAATCTGTAAAAAAGGAGTTTATTTTCAGTTTCATTTGAGGTCGTAGAGACTCATCCTGACACTGACCTCAGTCACTGCAGCTGTCCCTCAAAAAGCCTTTTGAAGCTGTCACAACTGGCCAAAATAACCTCACATTGGTTTCAAACACATATTTGTCCCCACAACCACAGCAAGACATGTATACACACATGTACATGCCCTAACAGAAGTTGATCTGCAATAAAGCTATACCACTATATCCCCAGATAGAAGATAGCTGAGTCATTCTATGAAACTGGAGCCATTTAGGGCCACATTTGATGAGATGCATAAGGCACAAAAATAGGCAGAAGTGTTTTTCCAAATCTTAAAACCATTAAGTCAAGTACTGTTACCATGATGTTAAATGAGAAAATATTATTCATAAAGACTAACAAACTATTTTTAGCTATTTTTCCTTAGTACATGGCAATTTTGACATGCCCTTATTAAACAACTTGACATTTGTATCTAAAATATCACCAATACATTTTTTTTTTATTTTTATCAAACCTTTATTATTGTCAGGATTATGTGTGTCCCTATTTACATGAGATTTTTTTTATTTTTATTTATAAACATACTTTTTTGTAAAAATGTAATGATTCGTGTGTCACTCATTTTGACTTACCAACGCGTCACACTAACATGTTTCGTCTATAAACAATGTACTGTTACTTTTAACTGACATCATATAGAGGAAATGACATAATTTGAGGCTTTGGAGCAGCCAGGAACAAAAGCCGGCAAGTTCTGATTGGCACATAACAAATGTCTAAAAAGCTGGTCTGTCCTCTCAAGATGAACTGGAAGAAGTTTTCTGGTATAATCATCATCATCATCATCATCACCACCACCACAGCCCGTTTCAGAACTGAGGAAGTACATGCAGTCTCCTTTGTCCATACATGAGCTCCTCCTTCTGTTGGCAGTGGTCATTCAGTTTTCAGTGTGGACACCTTTGAATGACAGTAAAAGACAAATACTTAAGTTCAGACATGGTAATTCACAGTTAATCACACACACATATCAGCTGTCAGGACAGTCTGCTTCAGTTCAGGACTGTTGTGTATGAATTTACAGTATTAAATGACAAACCCCTACAAGATAATGTTCTTCTATACATTGTGTATAGTACTCAATACAATACGATACCAGCGAGATCAGGAGACAGAAAATACGTTAATGAGATGAACCTGAATGTTTTGCTGCATGTAGGAAAATCATATCAGTGACTGATTTTTTTCTAATAAAATGATGCTGAATTAATTGTTAAACTATATTTCTCCTTGTCCTGCAAATGTTTGCATGTTTGGGACCAGGTAAGGTTAGCATAACAAACACGAAGTTATCAGCTAGCTAGCTAGCTAGGTTAGCAAAGTACATCCGTAATTCACATTAACTCTAATATATATTTGGATGTTAACTGTCTCCCGTTCTCCGGTCAAAACACGTAGGAAAAAAACACTCTAGCTTTTCGGGAGCATCATACACGTTAAAACTGTAGGTGTTATACACTGAATGCAGACACTAGTGATGCAGGTGCAAGAGGATTTTATTTTTACTCAGAAATGCTGCAACTGCAACCAAACAGAAAGACAGTCTGTGAATGTTCAATCAGGCTGCTGTAACTGTGACTGTCTTTGATAAGACTGAGCGGACTTCCTTTAACCAATAAACATTGTAAATACAAGAATGAATACTAATACTAAAATAAAGCCTGTTTTCTTCGTTAACTGATGCTTATGGCTAGTACAGACTGAAACCAGCATTATACATCAACTTATATACCAATAATATTACAAGGTCAAGTCAAACATTACTATACGGCCATAAAACTAGCGTGCCGCCATGCTAACATCGCGGTTGAAGCTAGTTTTAGCTGCCTTTCCTTGTACCGCTTAATACACATATAAAACATAAATGTAACAAACAAACGCGAATACCTTTAACATCAATACTTATCGCACTACTTGTGTACTTATCTCACCTGCAACCAAACAGAAAGACAGTCTGTGAATTTTCAATCCCGCTGCTGTAGCTATGACTGTCTTTGATGTGACTGAGCGGACTTCCTCTAACGAAGGTTTACAGCGTCAGTCATTCAGATTACAAGGCTGCTACCGCCACCTATTGGTGACAAGTAGTATAACTAAGCAAACTGCAACTGAAATCAGGTGAGTTTTCTCCTATTTACACAAGTATTAAAAATAATTATAATCAGAAAAATAATGGTGGGGGGCCAAGTTAATAACATAAACTAATCTAAACACAATTCTGGAAACAATCTTAACTCATGAAATGTCCAGGGTGCCACATAGGACGTTCAGAAAATAAACATTTACTTACCAATAAAACTGTACATCAGCGTCTCTACAGTCTGTTAATGCCGAAGAAAGAGCCATAATTACTGTGAACCGAAAACTCATTAAAACTAAAGAACTGACAGAAAAACTGTCGGTGAAAAATTCCTCCTCTTCCGACAAATGTTGAGGAAACAACAGAAAATTTAACACAACTGACTCTAACGATGACTGACTCTCTCCTCCGGTGACTGATCCTCCGGTGACTGACCTCCCGGCTTACTGCGTCAGTTTATCGATCATTGCAGACTAGGCATGTCAATCAAACAGGTACGCCCCCCAAAATAACTGATTTTAAGGCCTAATATCTCATTAATTAGATGATTATTCTCAGATGGACAACCGGAACACTGAATGAGAGGTGTGAATTTAGCCAATGACACAAAATTAGTTTTATTATTAATTGACTGAATATTTTATTAGAGACGTTAGCGTTTATTGAATGGGTGTTTTGGAGCCCGCCCCTATCGGCCATCAGTGGTATTGCACGTAAAGTCACTTCCGCATTGGCTTCCCTTCTCAGCCCCGCAGCCTACGTCCATTTTATTTACAGTATATGGTGTCACCTCAGCACGTGCCTCATACTGAGGTGCAGCACGTGCTGGCGTGCTGAGTCCCCCACCAACATGCTGTTTAACCGAGAGTCTCGTGGACTCACGGCCATCGGTGGGGGCCATGAGCACTTCAAACACACAGCCGTCGGTGGACCGATTGTCACGTAACAAGTCACCAGAATGGCCCTTGGAATTTTGGTCATTATTTGCTCATGATGACGTCACGGATTTCGCTGAACCGAGGTTGTATATAGGACCTCAAACTGGTTATTTATTTGTAGCTGGGGAGCGCAGCTACCGGCATATGGATGGGTGGAAGTCCGCCGGGGGCACCCCGTCCTCCTCCGCCGGCCTTCGGGCCTTGGGGACCGGTGGAGGACGATGGGAACACCCGCCTAGCCAGCCAGATCAGCCGAATCACCACTTAGATAGATGGGGTGGCAGGGTAGATAGGATAGATAGGGGGGTAGATAGGATAGATAGGGGGGTAGATAGGATAGATAGGGGAGTAGATAGGATAGATAGAGGGGTAGATAGGATAGATAGGGGGGTAGATAGGATAGATAGAGGGGTAGATAGGATAGATAGGGGGGTAGATAGGATAGATAGAGGGGTAGATAGGATAGATAGGGGGGTAGATAGGGCTGATAGAGTAGATGGGGGGGTGGATAGGATAGATAGGGCTGATAGGGTAGTTAGAGGGGTAGATAGGGCTGATAGGGTAGTTAGGGTAGATAGGCCACAAACCAAATCATCCTTCTTCTAGCCACAGCTGCCATTGCAGTTCTCAGGTGTCCCATCATTACGTCATGATGACGACACAGACTTTGCTGAAGCCACATTGTAAGAAGCATTAAATATATTGTAGTTTACTTGCTCTTGTAATATGGTTATCATGTAGGCCTACTTATAATAAAAATATATATCAAATAAAACCTTATATGAACAAACACATACATCTGCACGTTACATTGAGTACAGCTGCAGTTCCACTCTGTCATACAGTCTGAGGTCAAACATGCTGAATTAAATGGTATGTGGTGCCCTCATCTGTCCAACTCTCAGCACTGCACCTTAGATTTAATCAAACTGTAATAAATGAAGGGAACAACCTACTGAAAGGCTGGCTGACTGTAGAACCTCCACTATGGAGCGTGTCTGGTATGATTTTTAACAGTAGCAACGCACACAGTATTGTAATCACACAATACGTTGATGGAAGTTTTTCCTGAATTTTTAATTGATGAAGAGACTATTTCTATGTTGGCTTTAACCAACAACAAAAATAATAGAAATGTTTAAATGTTGCTGTCCTTGGACACTGACAATAAAGGATCTAGAGATAGATACTAGAGTTTGTGCTTTTCTAATGTGTCTTATGTACTTACTAATTTTAATAACAATGAAAACACTAATTCACCAAAGTGACCTGTTAGATTCATCATGAGACATCTGGTCGATTTGGAAAAACATACTCAGTACAAGTTAATCACAGTAGGTTTATTTATTAAAAACCTTTTCAATGACAATAACTAAGTTATGAATGAAACTAATGTACATGAGCTGTACTACACTGACAACTGCTTCAAAATCTTAACTGTCAATTCTCAGTTCACACTAAACAGTGTGTAAGGCTAATACATACACCTATGAGGAAACAGCATCACATCTATGAAGAGTCTGGTTTTGCTCCAGGTTGCACTTCTGGTCAGTCAGTTCTAGCTGTTTGATACTGAATAACGTTTTGATGTTAAACTGGTAAATACTGTCACCTGTGAAGGTGGTGACTGTGCTAGAGTTGATCCACAACTTAATTCCAGTGTAATCTTTATAGCTTCTGTTCTTAAAACTGTTATTACTATCATCTATCAACAACAGTAGAAATGAAGTAAAAGGCAAGAAACTGAACCTGTGAACACTGAGGACAGAGAATAACACACTAAATAAATGTCTAAATGGCTGGTTTGTCCTCTCACAAGAGGAAGATGAACTGGAAGTGGTTTTCTTGGCATCATCATCATCATCATCATCACCACCACAGCCCGTTTCAGAACTAAGGAAGTACATGCAGTCTCCTTTGTCCATACATGAGCTCCTCCTTCTGTTGGCAGTGGTCATTCAGTTTTCAGTGTGGACACCTTTGAATGACAGTAAAAGACAAATACTTAAGTTCAGACATGGTAATTCACAGTTAATCACACACATATATCAGCTGTCAGGACAGTCTGCTTCAGTTCAGGACTGTTGTGTATGAATTTACAGTATTAAATGACAAACCCCTACAAGATAATGTTCTTCTATACATTGTGTATAGTACTCAATACAATACGATACCAGCGAGATCAGGAGACAGAAAATACGTTAATGAGATGAACCTGAATGTTTTGCTGCATGTAGGAAAATCATATCAGTGACTGATTTTTTTCTAATAAAATGATGCTGAATTAATTGTTAAACTATATTTCTCCTTGTCCTGCAAATGTTTGCATGTTTGGGACCAGGTAAGGTTAGCATAACAAACACGAAGTTATCAGCTAGCTAGCTAGCTAGGTTAGCAAAGTACATCCGTAATTCACATTAAGTCTAATATATATTTGGATGTTAACTGTCTCCCGTTCTCCGGTCAAAACACGTAGGAAAAAAACACTCTAGCTTTTCGGGAGCATCATACACGTTAAAACTGTAGGTGTTATACACTGAATGCAGACACTAGTGATGCAGGTGCAAGAGGATTTTATTTTTACTCAGAAATGCTGCAACTGTTACACTTAAAAGAACGGCGATCCTCTTGTGTAGCACATTAAAGTTTATTCTGTAGGAACAACAATAAACACACATCAGTCCTCAGCATCTGTGTCTGACGATCTCCCTACTACTGTCTGACGTCACTCCGCTACTGAGCGGCTGAGGTAACTCACAATACTTTACACTTTAAACAGGTCAACAACATTCTAAGTATAAACATGTAATCATGTACTGAACACCTTTTTTAAACCCAAATATTCCTATCTAATGAACTCTCGCTGAACCACAGTATTTATTATTGTCACCGTTTTAAGCGCCACAATGCACGCGAGCCGAATAGCCGCAAGCTAGAGCCGCAATGTTTGTGATCTCCAATAGTGTTAGCCTGTTTGTCATGTGTCACGTTCAGTCCAAGGCTTTTACACACAATATCACTTCTCTATTCCTTTCAGGTTATGATTTCTGAACCGCTTACCTGTAGGAACAACAATAAACACACATCAGTCCTCAGCATCTGTGTCTGACGATCTCCCTACTACTGTCTGACGTCACTCCGCTACTGAGCAGCGTCAGCTACCGAGACCGTGTAGACACAGCGCCCTCTGCTGACCAGGCGTTCCCACCGTGTAAATACAAATTTTCATCAGGAAATGAACGAAAACCATTATCAAAATATCACAAAGTGATTCCAGCCTGCTTTCTAAAGTCCTTCGCTGTTAATAATATAAAAAATAATAATTCCTGAAATTTCTTAAATGGGGGGGGCAAGATATTTTGATCAAGTCCTAATGTCTCTGACACACTTTCAATGTCTCTGGGAACACTTTGTGCCACACAACCAAACAGAAAGACAGTGTGAATGTTCAATCATGTACTAAAATAAAGCCTGTTTTCTTCGTTAACTGATGCTTATGGCTAGTACAGACTGAAACCAGCATTATACATCAACTTATATACCAATAATATTACAAGGTCAAGTCAAACATTACTATACGGCCATAAAACTAGCGTGCCGCCATGCTAACATCGCGGTTGAAGCTAGTTTTAGCTGCCTTTCCTTGTACCGCTTAATACACATATAAAACATAAATGTAACAAACAAACGCGAATACCCTTAACATCAATACTTATCGCACTACTTGTGTACTTATCTCACCTGCAACCAAACAGAAAGACAGTCTGTGAATTTTCAATCCCGCTGCTGTAGCTATGACTGTCTTTGATGTGACTGAGCGGACTTCCTCTAACGAAGGTTTACAGCGTCAGTCATTCAGATTACAAGGCTGCTACCGCCACCTATTGGTGACAAGTAGTATAACTAAGCAAACTGCAACTGAAATCAGGTGAGTTTTCTCCTATTTACACAAGTATTAAAAATAATTATAATCAGAAAAATAATGGTGGGGGGCCAAGTTAATAACATAAACTAATCTAAACACAATTCTGGAAACAATCTTAACTCATGAAATGTCCAGGGTGCCACATAGGACGTTCAGAAAATAAACATTTACTTACCAATAAAACTGTACATCAGCGTCTCTACAGTCTGTTAATGCCGAAGAAAGAGCCATAATTACTGTGAACCGAAAACTCATTAAAACTAAAGAACTGACAGAAAAACTGTCGTTGAAAAATTCCTCCTCTTCCGACAAATGTTGAGGAAACAATTGAAAAAATTTAACACAATTGACTCTAACGATACACATACATCCCAAGCTCTCCTCCGGTGACTGACCTCCCGGCTTACTGCGTCTGCTTATCGATCATTGCAGACTAGGCATGTCAATCAAACAGGTACGCCCCCCAAAATAACTGATTTTAAGGCCTAATATCTCATTAATTAGATGATTATTTTCAGATGGACAACCGGAACACTGAGCGAGAGGTGTGAATTTAGCCAATGACACCGTAATGAGTTTTAATATTGACTGACTGAATATTTCATTAGAAACGTTAGCGTTTATTGAATGGGTGTATTGGAGCCAGAGTTTTGGAGCCCGCCCCTAGTGGCCATCAGTGGTATTGCATGTAAAGTCACTTCCGCATTGGCTTCCCTTCTCAGCCCCGCAGCCTACGAACATTTTTATTTACAGTATATGGTGTCACCTCAGCACGTGCTGGGTCCCTCACCGACAAGCTGTTTAACCGAGAGTCTCGTGGACTCACGGCCATCGGTGGGGGCCATGAGCACTTCAAACACACAGCCGTCGGTGGACCGATTGTCACGTAACAAGTCACCAGAATGGCCCTTGGAATTTTGGTCATTATTTGCTCATGATGACGACACGGATTTCGCTGAACCGAGGTTGTATATAGGACCTCAAACTGGTTATTTATTTGTAGCTGGGGAGCGCAGCTACCGGCATATGGATGGGTGGAAGTCCGCCGGGGGCACCCCGTCCTCCTCCGCCGGCCTTCGGGCCTTGGGGACCGGTGGAGGACGATGGGAACACCCGCCTAGCCAGCCAGATCAGCCGAATCACCACTTAGATAGATGGGGTGGCAGGGTAGATAGGATAGATAGGGGGGTAGATAGGATAGATAGAGGGGTAGATAGGATAGATAGAGGGGTAGATAGGATAGATAGGGGGGTAGATAGGGCTGATAGAGTAGATAGGGGGGGGTGGATAGGATAGATAGGGGGGTAGATAGGGCTGATAGGGTAGATTGGATAGATAGGGCTGATAGGGTAGATTGGATAGATAGGGCTGATAGGGTAGATAAGGTAGATAGGGCTGATAGGGTAGTTAGAGGGGTAGATAGGGCTGATAGGGTAGTTAGGGTAGATAGGCCACAAACCAAATCATCCTTCTTCTAGCAACAGCTGCCATTGCAGTTCTCAGGTGTCCCTTCATTACGTCATGATGACCACAGAAACTTTGCTGAAGCCACATTGTAAGAAGCATTAAATATATTGTAGTTTACTTGCTCTTGTAATATGGTTATCATGTAGGCCTACTTATAATAAAAATATATATCAAATAAAACCTTATATGAACAAACACATACATCTGCACGTTACATTGAGTACAGCTGCAGTTCCACTCTGTCATACAGTCTGAGGTCAAACATGCTGAATTAAATGGTATGTGGTGCCCTCATCTGTCCAACTCTCAGCACTGCACCTTAGATTTAATCAAACTGTAGTAAATGAAGGGAACAACCTACTGAAAGGCTGGCTGACTGTAGAAGCTGAGGAATAAAAAGCTTGTAGAATATGATACAAAGTCTATAGAAATGGACTACAAACACACAAAAAACACAGTTGAGTGAACAAAAGGACAGATATTGTCGTTTTTCATGGTTAGTCATCTGGATTGTTCCTCAGGATCAAAAATAACTTTCAGGGTCTAAATCTTACACTACATGATGCAGGTCACTACATTTTTTACAACATAAACTGGCAAATTTCAATTCACACTTCTGAAGCTCAAATATATTTACTGTGTGTACATTTATTCCTCTCTGTGATGGAAATAATGAGGTTGTCATCTGTTCATTTACAAAACCACTGGTGTTCATTTATTACAAATATTTACATTCAGCATGTTACGTAATATGCCCACAGTCATTAAAAATTGGTATAAACTGGAGTAATCAATACCTTCCAAAACTCAATCAGCTCAATTAATGAAGCATAAAAGAAAAAGAAACAGAAGAGTCCCGGACTCTCTGAGGCAGAACCACATCAAGGCTGTTTCAGTGACTTCAGTGAGAGACCTGCCCCCTTCGCTTCATCCAGCCTGAACCTTTCGCACAGAAACTGGGCTCATTTCAAGCAGATCGCCACCATCTTCATTATCGCCTCCCTGCAGAGTAATTCACATGAATCAGACAGGCTTTGAATAACATTTTGATTCTGAACACTGGTGCAGCCGATTTGGAGAAACATAAATAAAATAACAAACCTCGCGCAGGGGATGTACGACAGGCTGTACCTGGATACAAAACACACCTGTGTCACACACTGACAGAGACGTCAGGCTGAAACAATCAGTGAACATTCAAGAGAAACTGGGACCTACCAGGAAAATGACAAGACTTGCAAGATGCAAAATAACAAAGCAAGTCCAAAGTTCTTCCACTGTAAGAAAGAAACATTGCTGTGAAAGACTGGACTTAAACAATAGTGTATCATTTACTTCATTGTGTACAATCAAATCAGTTGTTAACTGAAGTTAGACAGTGGTAACTGTTGTGCTTGCTCACTCACCCAGAAGGCTGCACAGAGAGTCAACACAAGGCAAGTCTAGAGCAATGAATGAGACACATGTAATCAACAACCTGGACTTACACTGATTGATGGCTGTCCGTCTTCATCATTTATTTACACAATCTTGATAATCTGAATTATAAAAGTTGCTTTATTTGTTTATTTCTATATCTTTTATCTTTAAAAAATAATCCATAATCCATTTTTTTTTTAATCATGAATTGTCTAAATTCTAACTGCAATAACTTTTTTAAGTTTCAGTTTTATGTGTGATTGTGCTTGAGGACATTTCCTGGACAAATAGGAAACAAAAACACAAAGTTCTCAGTTTTCAGTCTAACACTATGTCGTCACATTTTCCTTTACAACAGTAAATGGATCTGTCCAGGTTTGATATTTACAGAGTGGAAAAGCCTTCTCGATGTAAAAAGCAGTAATGGAGTGTGTAAGAGAGTAGAAGGAAAAAAATAAACATGAGCACTTACAATCATGATAGTGGTGGCCAGGGCTCTTGTTTTGTCACACATCCTCTTCAGCTGCTTCAGTGGCCCCATCAGAAACATGGTGCTGTTCAACACAGTCATAGGTTGACAAATGTTTAGAAATGTTTATATTCAACAAGTACGTACCGTCCACACTGATGCTCACTCCTCTTCACATGATCAAGAGCTCATCTTCAAATAAAACACATCGCAATTCCAGCTGCTTTACAGCTGTGGACACTGACCTGCACAGAGCACATATGTTTCCAAAAGTGTAAAAGACGATGAAGAGCATGAGTCCGATCCTGGGGATGAAGAGCATACAAACTCCCTGCAGGACAGAGAAGAAGATAGCTGATTCTTCACCCACATGAACTGCATGTTTTATGTGTAGTAGAGGAAGAAAAATTTCCTAAAAGGCCTCAGTTTTTGAGACACCTCCACTCGAGGTCTCACAGCCAGCATGTTTTTTCATATCTTTGGTGTGTCTGTTTCATGAAATGGATGGTTAGTATAAAATATTTATTCCAAAAGTATTTGGATGCTATTTGGATCCTCCCAAAAAAAATTATGAAATAATGAAAAATGTGGATTCTACACAAGGGGCAGCATCTGGGATTTCACATTCATCTCTAGGAGTAATGGTCACACTGTATGTCCACAGGTAGTTGATTAATGCAGAAATAATAATAAAGCCACAAGTATATGACTATTTTTGGAAAATACATACCCTTAAACATACATTGAATAAAGAAATAAATATAGAAAATATATTTATATATATGCCTATACTTTAAAAAAAATAAGGTCAATAATCACCACAAAATGTAATTAACAGTTATTAGAAGCTGTTATCATCACATACAAACAAGTTGTTTGACTATTGAAACAATGAAAAATACAACTGTGCTCTACTGCTGTAAATGTGTTAAGAGAAGGACACAAAACATGTCTCATCTATAAAAAAACAAAAGGAAAACTGTACTACGTTTGACTGTGAGCTGCAGCTGCAGGACAGGTTAGTGCTGCCAGAGGAATGAACATCACATCCTCCACATTCCTCTGAGCAAGAAGAACCTGTAAGGTCACATCACCTCTCCCTGCCTCTTCTTCCTCTTCGTGTGGAGCACAATCACACCAGCTGTAGATCAACGCAGAAACTAATACAGATTCTTACCAAAATGGTGCAGGCGGCCCCCACCACAAAACAGGCGATGAATCCCTTCAAACGTGTGCCCCAGCCCAGAGTGGAGGCCTCGTTCACGGTCTGCGGTGACAGAGACAGCTCTCAGCTGGGATCACAGTTTGAACAAAGTGGCCTGAAGTCAGAGTTCAGTTTTACCTCTAAGACGGTCCGGTCATCTCTGCGCGACTCTTCTCCACTTAAAACCGATTTTAATTTATCCATTGCTGAGGATCGATCAAACTCGACCGGATCGATGACAGATGTGATCGTTTCCTGGAGCTACAGACAAAAGTAGCCGGTTTCCTCAAATCTGTGCGCGGATGGACAACAACGTCACATGGCAGCTGGGAGTCTGACTGCTTACCTGGCCAGGTGGATGACATCCGTCTAGTCACACCTGGGCGGAGAAGCAGCAGGAGGTCTCACTTTTTTTCCCCAGCCATTTAAAAGAATCGTAAAGCAGAACACGGATATTTAACCAGATTAAAGTGTAAAAAAAAAAAAATCTTATGCACATTGAAATACAGCTTTCTATAGAAACTAGTTCAGTTTTAATATTACAGTTGATCAGTTTTAGCTATTTAGTTGAAATGTGTATATATGTATATATATATATGATACTATGATATTCAGTCATTTTTATGCCACAATACTAAATATTCTTTGGTTTAATTTGTTGTTCTTCTTTGTCTTATCTGATAATCAGCTTGATATATTTGGTTTTTAGACTGTTGCAGTGATAATGATATAATGATAATGTTTTTGTGAGTTGATCAATCAAGAAAAATAACCAGGAGCTTCATAATCAATCATGACAATCATTAGTTACATCCCTAATATGCAACTGTTTCAAGTTTGCAGCGACCAGACTGCTTGTTATAACAAAATACATTTGCAGCAAAGTCAGCTTCAGTGTCCAACCCAGTAGGATCAGACACGGGCCACCCTGTTAAACACTCAGTGATTACTCCTCTTCAACATAGAAGATCTTTGTTGACCCTGCTGCCAGTAGATATAGTATGTATGCTGTCCTGACAAGGGTAAGTCTGAGGGGCAGTTCATCAGCCACAGGATAAAACGACTACCTCCTGCTGGGATGATTATGTGATGCATGAGTGATGATTTGCTTTTAATGTGATATTTTGTGATGTCACTATAGTGACAAAAGGTAAATGACATTTATAGTAGCATGACTTCTATGAATAATCCTATTATAACTATTCAAATGGTAAGAAAGTGTATGATGAGGTTACTATAAACACCATGTTGACTATCACTGACAAACAGTTTGTCCCTACACATAGAGAATAAATTCAGCACAAATGAAGACAGGCTATTTAAAGAATTTTAACAAAATTCTTATTGTTTGGCATTGGGTTTGTTTTACATGTATGAGTCAACTTCCTAACATTATGAAACAAAAAAGCCACATACAAATACCTTCAAGTAATGTCTGCTGTACTAATATTATCTGTTTTCACCACTAGATGGCACTACTGAACACCAACATGTCTGACAAGAAAAGTTGGGCGGGTCAAATGTAAAGCATGCAATCCACAAATCCTTATGAGTTCACTTATACTGTGTGTGCAAATTAATATTAAACAGATATGACAGAATATATGCAAAGTATTAGGCCACAGCAGAATAAATAGCAATGCACAATAAGAGTAAGGCTAAAGGCGGTGTACAGCTGATTAAATAAGGCAGAGGTAGAGATATACAAGTGTTTCTAAAGGAAAGCATCCAGAAACCATGTCTTTGTCCCTTTTTTTGTCTGCATGCCTTGCTTCCTGTCCTATTGCTGCAAACATTACATCCCTGATTTAACTGTGATATATATGAGTCACAATGTGGGTGAACAACAGTCCTCTTCATAAAATCTCATCCTCTGACTCTGCATCCCTCTCTCTGGGCTTCAGGAGTCCCATTTCCATCGGAGGAGTCCTCTTCAATCTGGAGCGAACCACACTACAGAGAAAGCACAACAAATGCCACATTAGAGCTGCTCAACTTTTTAATCCCAGTGTGGATGAATCTGTAAGGCTTCCAGGACAAATACACGAGCTGCAGCTTATAGGCCCTCTGGTATAGAGTAGGTTCTCACCAGCTGACGGTGCAATAGAGCACGCTTACGACGAGCATGGCGAAGGCGAGGTGCCAGGAGTAACACATGGTGATGAACATCATATTGTTGTGATCCTTTAGGTCCCACTCAGGGCCACTGGGAGGGTACAGCACAAAACCGATCTGTGTGCAAAGAGAGGGTAACGTCAGGAGTTAGGACAGACCTCCGCCATGAACTTCTGCTCGTACATCAACACATTCACACATACCTGCCAGAACCAGCTTCCCTGCAGGATAGTGAGGGTGCACCGCAGCAGCTCCAGAATGATGTTGCCTCGGTGGAAGACCTCCAGGCAGGCAACAAGAGCCTCTCCAAAGACGGCATAGAGCAGGAGTTGATGCACATGGACGTCCAGCATACTTCTGCCATGGAGATGGTAGAGGAAGAGAAATCCTGCATAAACAAAGGAAAGATATCATGAGAACATAGATGAGAAAAGTAGAGTAAAATATGTTTTCATCCATTCATCACTTTGTTAGTATGATGCTGACAAACTGTCAAAAAGCATCTTTAATGTATTTTTGTTTTGTTATCCAAAGTTATAACTGTGCATCCATGTGCCTTTTCTGAGTGAGTCTCTTTTGATCTAATAAAATAGATATTAATTATTAATCCTCTATGTCATTAGTAATTCGCCAGTTACCTGAGAGTACGTGGAAATATTAGAGTAGAGTAACTCAACTAACTCAACTAGCAAGCAGAGAAGACAAAACAGATAAAAAGTACTGGATAAATGGTTGAAATTTCTAGCTAAATCAATGAATAATACAGTCAAATAGTTAACTTCAGGTAAAAGTAATGGATTGTTACAATAGTTAGCTAAAAGTAATGGATTGTTACAATAGTTAGCTAAAAGTAATGGTAAAATGGTTAAAATAAATACTTAAATGCAATTAGCTAAATCTTTAGCTAACAGTAATTTAGCTAAAACTCTATCTAAGTAATGGATAAATTGTAACAATTAATTTCTAAAACTAATTCGTATGCAGTTCAAACAATTGATGTCAACACAAAGTAATGGATAAATGATTGAAATAGCTATAGATACCTAATTAATGACTAAACAATTAAGATAGTTTTAACTTCAGCTAAAAGTAATTTAGCTAAAACATTAGCTCAGTAATGGATAAAACGTTTAAATAGTTAGCTAAAAGTAATGGATAAATGGTTAAAATGAATTTCTAAAACTAATGGATATGCAGTTAGCTAAATAAATGACTAAACAGTTAAGATAGTTTTAACTTTAGCTAACAGTAATTTAGCTAAAACTTTAGCTAACAGTAATTTAGCTAAAACTTAAGCTAAGTAATGGATACCAAATTTGATTAGTTAGCTAAAAGTGATGGGTAAATGGTTAAAATTAATTTCTGAAACTAATGCATACACAGCTCATAGTTCATTCAATAGTTAACATTATAGCTAAATGTAATGGATAAATTGTTAAAATGAACAGTAGTAACAGATAAATACTGATGGAGCTATATGTAACGGACAAGTCGTGGCATTAGCTGTAGACAGAAGGACTGGGTCAACAGTTGAAGGCTAAAAGTAATGGATACATAGTTAAAATAAATAGCTAAACATACCCGATAAAGACGTGGAATAAATAGCTAAAGTGAAGTGGATAAGTAATTAAAATATGCTAATGCTAGCTAAATGTAATGGATAAATGATTGAAGTCTAGCTTCTGCTACTAGTAGTACAAATGCAAACTTGACCAAACCAACCAAAACACTGACAGATAAACTGTTTGAAACAATATGAATCGTGTTAAATAGCATACATTTTAAAATTAGTTCAGATGAACAAGTTTGGAACATGACAGGTGGTGTTGAGGAGGGGATACCTGAGTACAATCTAAATAAATACAACATCAAAATGAAGACTGACTGTACCTTCATTAAAGAAAGCGATGGCCAGCATTAACCTATCCAGAGCCAGCGGAGCAGCCTCTGTGGTGTGGATAACCAGAGACACAGTCCCGGCCAGGCCAAAGAAGAGGTACATGGTGGCGTGCTGCCAGTTCATCAGTTGTTCCCAGTGCTTCTCTGCAAAGTCGTACAACTGGAGCCCCGGTCCACCCGCAGCAAACTGCTCTGCCAGCATCCCTGGGGAACACGGCAGAGGAAACACTCAGATCTCCTTTATTAAAGAGTGGATACTGTAAACGCCTCTTTTCTAAATGTTTCCTAAGGGAATATAAAGACCTGCTTACCAACAAAAGAGAAGAAGAGTATGACAGAGCTTTCGATGATCTCCAGGCGGCGCTGTGAGGCTCTGCTGGCCAATCGAGTCGATCCAATGTTCTTGTTCCTGCGGGTGGCGTGCCAGAGGGAGTACTTTCCTGTCCACCAGATCCCAGCCACGAGGAAGAAGCTCCCAGGGAGTGCGTGGCCCTTGAAACTCCCCATGACTCGCCACACCTGGATCATGGGAGGCAACAGATCTGTCAGCAGTCGTTATGGATAAGTGAAGAACTACTGTTGCTTCTGTAACAATCACTTTTTCTTCTTGCACCACAGCAGAAAACAGATTACTTTATTCTCAATATTGCTTCTATATCAAACCAGCAGGTAAAGAATCTTGGTTTCTTCTAAATACAGGTATGAAAACAAACGAGATAATTTCACCTCATATAAAAATTTGGCATATCATTTATACAAAGTGTTCCTCCGGTAGCTTGGGGGTGTACAGTATTTTTAGCTGAAATGAGAGGGGAAATGTGCAGGAGTGCCTGCAATTTAGTTAAACAGCATAATCAGACATAATTAGTGTGTATGTTGGCAGCAGCCCCTCAGCTTACCTTGGTAGAAGTGTGTCTACACAAGGGAAGAAAGCTGTTAAAGCGTCAAGAGGCTTGCATCTTTACCCTTCAACGTGTGAAGCTAAAGAGCAGTTTTTCTATTTATTTCTGCGTTATACCTCTGATCACATGTTTTCCTCAGTAATGATTAGCCATCGTTTCCTCAGCAATTAAAACAGCTCGTGATTGATGTGCACTCCAGGCCGTCTATTCTCTCAAAGGAACAAACGTTTGTCCAAAAAAGGGAGAAACGATCAAAAACAAACAGGCTACCATTTCAGTCGTGGGTTGTGCCCTCTTTGATCCATTGTGTACCTCCTCACGGTGTCATCGTAAATATGAAATGAGTATTAAGAGCTTTATGAACAGGTTCATGAAGCTCTTAATACCCTTAAGAGTGGCTGCAGTTTCCTTTGTGATGGAGATGACAAACAATATTGTGCCCCACAGCAACAAAGTGGAGGACACGCAATACCAACAGATTCTTTCAGATGTTAAACCGAACTCATCTGTGTAACGCAGCCCTTTGCTGGCGCATCCGCAACAGATTGAGGAAAACACTTCAGTCGCCATGGCAATCACTCCATCATGTCACTGGAGTGCTGCTGGAAGAGCGTCGAGTGTCTGGCTGATTTAATCAACCACAACATCTGCGCTGTTTTGTTTCCAGATTCACTAATTCACACACTTCTGCATGTCTGACATTTCAGTAAATAAATAAACAGTTTTATTATATTATTAGTGTTGAAAAGGAACTAAGTGCACTTACTCTAATATTGTAGCCTACTCAAGTATTTGTGTTTTACTTTCGTGCTACACTTCATCTCTGAGGGAAGGTCTGCACTTTTTCCTCCATTTCACTTATTGAACTGCTAGTTACTCCTCAGATAAAGATTTTACAAACAGTTTATAAGGTTTGACGCTCTGTAAAAGATTAAACTACCCAAATACGTGCAGTTAAATTCAGCCACACCTTGACCAACTACAATATTATAGTACAGCATACATGTTAATGCATCACTCACAGGGCCTGTTCTACATGAGCACTTTTACTTTTCATACATAAACTTGCTAATACTTCTCTACTTTACGTAAGTAACATTGCAAATAAAGGGGTTTTACTTGTTATGGAGTATTTCTATAAATGACAGGGCCACTTTTCTTAAGTATATTTAATTACTAGTGATTATACTTAGTCTTTAAAGATTATGAAACCACCAGTCATAGTCATTTATCTTCTTTTCAGTCCTGCATACAGTAATAACAGTGAGATACTTTGTGAAATAATAATAATTTTGTATTTTGGTCTATATTGTTACTGCTCCAAAGGGGATATAAATGGTGAGGCTATTTAGATATTTGACCTCAACTGTTTCAAAGAGGAACTGGACTTTCAAAACCAAAAGGTACAGTACATCTTAAAGAAGTTTAATTCTAAGCGATAAAGTGCCCACTTTGTTTTTTTGCTCCTGAAGAACTGACAGAAGCTGTGAAGTTCATGAATACACACTATAGCCTGCTCAAAACTCATTAAATGCTTTACCACGAGAGGTTTACCATCTGAAATTAGATTAGATCAGCATAAAGATGAGTTTGAACTGCAGACTTCATCATAAAACCTTACTTTATACACACTTTTATGATTTTCTATATATAAGACAGTAAAGACAATAAGTTTCTTTGGGTAAGTTTAAGTAGAACAGTAGCCTTTAGGTCCTTCATAAAAAAAAATGGGGGGTCTTACCCAAGTGTGTTTGTTTCTGGAGATGAAAAGTTGCTGGAAGTATGTTCAACCAGGGAAATCAAAGCATCCTTATTGTCTCTTCATATAAATCATTTTCCTGCAGCAAATATAAAAGTTTTCTCCTCCGTTCTTCAGATAAACATGAAGTAAACATCAGCTTTCTCGCCTGAGACCCGTCGCCTCCAGACCAGACTCGTTTCACAACCTCTTTTTTTTTTTTCTCCTATTTTTCCGACTCTAAAACAGTTCAGGCTTTTTTCTCTCCGGGAAACCATTATCCCATTGGATGACTGCGGAGAGCCGACGTCATCAGTCCGTGCTGCAATTGGCTGAAGTCCACGTCACTCTCAGGTGTCCACGTGTGCACTTTCACTCCGCCCGCTCGCGCTCGTGCTCGCCTCGGTTTCCTCCCTGCGCGGAGGAAACCGCTACTCTCCATCCAGCGAGGGCATGCCGAGCCGGGACACGACCTCCAGCACGTACACCGCCGCCGGAGGTTCGGTCCCCCGGCTGTTTCTTTCACACCGGACCGAGACAATCTGTGTCACAGTGATGGAAGTGAGGAGAGGCGCGTGCAATGTTGTAGTGAACTGTGACAATGACTGTGAAGCACAACACCTCCCTCAGACAATTATGGACTAAAATAGAGTTCTCAATTTGTTTTTTTAATTATTTGGATCTTTTCATGTAGCCTATTCAGGTCACTGTTTATTTAAAGTTCTTGTGGGGAACTTATACATCTATATTTAAAACTCCACACTGCAGGCTTGTAATGCTGAGGCTTAGATGGGAAGATTGATATTCTTCTCATATTTGTTTTGTAAATGTGAAGTTACAGCCAGTAGATGCTTAGCTTTGCTTAGCTTTGCTTAGCATAAAGATTGGAAACAGGGGAAACAGCTAGTTCGCCTCATAGTATAGCCAAAGCCAAAAATACTGATATCAGCATGACACATCCACCATATCCAGGTTTTAACTGGAAACTTCTTCCCAGGTTATTAAAAGCCCCAAAAATATAGATACATACTCACAGTATCTGCTTTATGATTAAGTCCATGTTGAAAATTTACATGTAAATTCAGAAACAGAACAGGAAGTATTAAACACCTCGACCATTTACAAAAGACACAACAGCATCACTTTGAGTTTTTACTTACTGACACCTAAATGGAATGGAGTTATTGCCATTGTTATTATGGGATTTAAATACCTTTGAATATTGTTACTACGGCTGCAGTGATCAGAACAGTGAAAGCGTGATTAAATGCAGTAACTACTGTGAACCAAACCACATTTAGCAAGGGTGTGTCACATCAGCATGTCTTTATTTTAAGAATACAAGACCACAACAGTCAGAGAAGGACAGTGAACACAGCAGCTGAGGACTGATGCTCCCTCTGGTTTCCTCTGTGTTGATCGTAGAGTCACTTCAGCCGTTAAAGTCTTGGCAATGTGAATCTGCTTTACACAGGGATTTTCTTTATTTTGGGGTCTGAGTAAAAATGTTTTCAAATGTAGGACAAACAGCAAAATGTTTAATAGGTCACACGTGAAAGACAGTCCAAAAACCCAAATGTGTGACTCACAGAGAGGGCAGCAAGTGTAGCTTAAATAGACTTATAATCATGTCCCTTTGAGAAAAGTGAAAAATAAATTACATTTATACTAAAGCTAATCCTAATAAACTTTATCTGCAGAGTGCAACAGATTCATTCTGGCTGGACAGAAATACAAACCAGATCACAGCAGGATTCACTGGTTAGTGACTGAATTAACCACAGCTAGTATGAGTCAAATAAATTAAAAGTAATGTAGTATTCAACATGCTATACATTGAAAGACAATTCTTTATATTTTTAAAGTTAGTTATACATTTATATACAGTGTTATGTACAGACTCTTTGGACCCCACGGTATACGCAGTCCAGATTTGCTGGACATGTATCAGACGCTGTAATCTCTCATTTGGCAGACATGCAACACAGCAGAGACGCTCGGACGCCCGACAGAGTAGAGACGACAGTCGACTAGACCTCACATGCAAAACGCTTCACATGCAAAACAACAGCAGAGGTAAGGCAGGAAGATGGAGCAGATTGAAAACTGGGCATGACTATAGGCTCACAGTCTGAGGAGGAGGCGTTCACTTTTATAACTTACAGGCATGAGACATGAAGCTTCACTCACTCACGTCCACATTAGCAAAGCTTAGTCATCATGAAGCTGTGATTATTATTATTATTATTATTTCTGACTAATCCCTTTGTTTTGTCGTCAACAAAGACCAAGTCTACTTTTAATAAAAAAACACACTCGCCACAATTAGTTTGCATATACAAACACTCACATGCTGTTGACACTCTGACGTTCAACATCAACTCTGTTGAGGTGGAAAACAAAGTTTCAGTTATGTGAGTAATAAAGGAATAGTTATTTACTTTCTTGCTGAGAATTGGACGAGATGACTGACACCACTCTCATGTCTGTAAGCTAAATACAGTATGTACCTGGAGCCAGCAGCTGGTTAGCTTAGCTTAGCATAAAGACTGGAAACAGGCAGAAATTGCTAGCTTGGTGCTAACATCTCATTTGTTAAAACTGTGCAAAAGGGGTTGGGTGCTGGACTATTTCTTTGAGTATTTCCCAAAATGTCAAACTACTACTTTAAGGTAAATGACACGTGCAAAAATGTTTTTTTGGACAATTATATGATTTATAAATAAACAGTGTGAGTGTGTTTGCCCAGCATCCTTCCTGGACAGAAGATTAAATTAAATTAAAGTTTCCTCCTCAAGTGAAATCTCGATGAAACCCTCCCAGAGTTCAGGCAGAAGGATGGAGGTGTGGTGAAGGTCTTGGGGTCAGTGGGTCACATGGGCATGCAGGACCGAGTGCAGGTGCAGGGCCGAGGTTACGGGACTTTGGTGCGGGACGATGAACAGTAGAGAGGCTGCAATATGGACACATGGACACGACATGTGGGACACATCTGTTTCTTCCACAGCCACTGCTCCATGCACTGAAACACATTTTTAAAAGACATTATTACATCTATTCAGTCTCATTTTTTTCACTCGGGCTGAATGTTTCTGATTTCTGCAGGTATTGATTTCCCTCACTGAGTCCAGGAAGTCATTTCTAACTCGCTGACCTACAGTGAGCATCTGCACGACAGGATCAACACTGACCCGACCCCGGGCTGCGAGGACACTGCTGTCACATGTTTTACTCTATAGTCGAAGGAATGGACTCTTAAAAGGTTCCTCAGTTATGAAGCAGGTAAAATCCACTGAGGATACATTTAAAGTTGAGAATTTATTTCCTTGGTTATTTATCGACTTTCTGTCACAACACAGAAAACAAACATCAAAACTATTTAGACACAAAAATACACATCATTTTGGAGTTCATTAAAACAACTTCCAGGCAGTCACATACATCGTCCTGCAAATCCTCCATCTCTACAGTGAACAGTATATAAAGTCCAGTTCACAACAGCTGAGACATATTAATTAAATCTGCTAATTAAATCTAGTGTATATGCCTTTTTTTCACTCTTCACACTATTGAAATTATATTGTGGTTCTGCTAAATTGAAAATATTCTCATTGCGTGATATTTTAAACCACGTGATGAATGTAACCAGGAAGATATTTACATACATGAGCTACTTATGAAGTCATTTATAAAAGTGGTAATATATAGAGGCACATTCTCTGCCAGTGTTAAAGTAAAATATATTTTGTAATACGTCAGCAGGTGAGTGGAAGTCAATTCAAGCAGGAAACTTCAAGTGCAGATAATTCCATCTTCTACATTAGTTTTGCCTAATAGAAATATTTTATAACCCCAAATATCCAAGGCTTTTTTCAGACATTTTAAGTGCTTTTATTAACAAATTCTGACTGACGAATCCTCCAATGTTTGACTTTTGACACGTGGCGATGAAACCACAGTTGACACATCAACAGGGCCGCCAGGGCAGGTTCACAGGATCAGGTCAGGCACAGTCAAGGCCCTGAGACAAATCCTCCATCTTCTCTTCCCACAGTGAGTCGCCTCCTTCCACAGAGTGATATCAGCGATGTCTGCGCAGGGAAAGTTGACGCCGGGGTGTGTGCTGCTCCCTCTCCATACAGATCGGCCCGTCCACCGACTTCCTCCTCTCGTCCGAGAGTCTCCTCACCTGAGAATCCACCACTTCGCTGCCGCTGCGGGGCCGACACTGCTCTAACTTCCGAGCCGCCTTCAGCGCCCACCAGACAGAGACATCGCAATCAGTAAGTGTCAAGGAGTAATCTGTTAGTGTGCTCCACGCTTCCACAGAGACGTGTGCAACCCTCATACCACTTCACATCATGCATGTCCGGGAGCGAGCGGCCTTCATGCACCGCGGGTATCTGATGTATGACATGCTGGGACTGGAGTGAAGAAGTGACTACTCCTTTGCAAAAGGGGAAAGTGTGAGCAGTGGAAACACAGAGCAGGGGGAGGCACGGAGATGTTTTACCTCTTTGTGGAAACGGTGTGTGCAGTGCAGCTCTTGAACTCCTCCACTCTTACGCATGTCCTCATGACAGATCAGGCACAACTTGTCGTTATTGTTCTGAAAAAGAAAGAGTTGATTTTCCACTCATCCCCCTGACCAAAACGACATATAGCATGACAGTTCACTGTAAAACATTTGCGTATTTACTCTACAAAAGTCTAATGGTCTGAACTTGATGGTTAAGTGCAAATGCACAACTTTCCTTTTTGGATTTGATTCACATTTAGCCACAAATTCCTCTCTGCAGATCCTCTCTATGTTCTGAATAATGGATAATCTAATAACACACACTGTATGTCACAGTAAAAACAGAAGATATACTGTAAAGATACTGTAGAGTTCAAGTTACAAGTTGCAAAGATTGAAAATAAAAGTGATAATTACAGTATATGAGACACAGGGATCTAGACATGTCCATCAAATGTGAAATATGTGAACAGCTTCTGGGAAATACCGTGCAGTTTAAACCTGTCAACACATTAAGGTAATACACCTTTTGATTCTCTCTTAGAGCTGCTTAATCTTTAAGAGCTTAGAAAGGCAGAGTGCGCCGAACCTGATCGGACCCGCAGTTAACTGGATAATCTGCAACAATCTGAATTGACTTTAGGCTGCTGCCGCTCACCAGAGATATGGTCCTCTTATCACGAACACAGAGTCTCTTCTCGAATGACTCCGTGAGCTCTGGGATGGTGGTGATGCGGTTCTCGGGGATGGACGACTTTGAGCGGCTGTTGTCGTCGGAGGAGGCGCGGCGAGCCCTCTGGTGGGGTCTGACCTCCCCCTTCTCCTCTCTGGTCTTGAGGTGGCTGGGTGAGGGTGCCATCGTCGCCGCGTGGAGCTTGTTCAGCTTCATGGCGTCTAATTGTGACTGTGGATCAAACAGAGAGGGTTAAAAAAAAAAAAACTGATTCAGACGCAGCTAAAAGTAAAACAACCTTGTCGTGTTTCCATGTTTCCTGTAAATGCACATTAATCCAGACAGATGACTCTGCTGAGCCTTTGTCTGTGAATGGGGTTAATCACGCAATCACTAATACCCTTGAGTAACATGTTAGTAAAGTAACCACCTAATTATAGTTTACCTTTCCACTCAGGCCAGTCAGTTCATTAATTATTTACACAACAGCAGTAATCTGATTATTACACCTATATGTTACAACACAGGTACGCAGAGGGCGAAGCTCATTGATCTGTTCTGCTCATTGATCATTTACTGCTGAACCACTGACTCCAGAGGCGTCACTGTGGATGCCTGTGTCCTCTGCGTGACTTGACAGGAGCAGCTTTAAGACCAGCATTAGTTATGTTCTGTTGGTTTTTACATGAAAACCAGTCGTTTGCACTTTGATTATTCCACAGCACATTTACACGTCCATCTGCAGGTCGTCCTCTGGATCACATGCTGAGGTGGTTCTGTGTCTTTTACATTGAAAAGAGGAAGTCGCAGCCGTCAGTGTTTTGTTTGACGCCATGTAGAGGCCGATCTATACAAGCACGTGTTGTTACGTCTCTTCACAGCTGCTTTTGTTTCACGTTGCTCCCGTTTAACACAGAGGATTTTCTTTGGTTCCCCAACAATAAAACTCAAACCTAAAAAAAAACAAAAAAAAAAAACAAAAGGCAGCAAAGTGCAACTCTAATCATATACAAATATGTCATCAGCACGACCAATTAAATCAAATCTATGCAAGGAAATCTGTCTCATACAGTTGCATCATGAGCCTTGATCATGCAGACGAAGCAGACGGGCTAAACGTTTGTATTTTGGTAAACATCCATCTCACTAAATTGTCCACGAGCACAGACACAAGTATCCTGCTGTGTAGCTGCCACTGACCTCTGACCTCTGACCTTCCTGTGGCAGGAATATCTGTCTCCAAAACCTACACATATACGTCGGCGCAGAAACAGAACAAAGCCCAGACGGCGTTCATTTGAAACCTTCCTATCAATCACATGAGGCGGTGAACGCGACAAGTCAGCGTAAGCATTTGCACATTACACAGAGCTCTGAAGACAAAGTGGTGAGCGAGGAGAACGGCTCTTTTTGTAGGTTTCTGTTTCAGACATTTTGCATGTTACAAATTAACAGCACAAGAAGTTTAATACACTCATGTTTGCACAAAGATATTATCAATAATTATCAGTTATTGACAAGATTCCTATTTGTACGTGTGTGTGTGTGTGTGTGTGTGTGTGTGTGTGTGTGACAGACATTTTTGATGTGAAACTGGTGGAGGCAACTCTCAGGTCAGGACGTCCTATTACTGAACACTATAACAGACCTACATGGCCTGCGTGGTGCTCATACCAGCGTCTGCAGAGTAGATACGTGCATGCATGAAATATACTGTAAATAAAATCAGGCTTTCTTTATGCTTAGTCTTTGAGTGTACTGCACTTACCTTTGATTGATCAGAGGTACATGCTGCATTTTTGTGTTGATTTAAAAAACACTACATGCTGCGTTCAGACGTGACAAACAGTAGAAATTGAAACCACATGAAATTACAAGTGCGTGGCTGCTGTTTAAATACATATTCAACAAATTCATATGCATGCACCATTAATCGCTGGGGGTCCTTACCACA
The DNA here is from genome assembly GCF_021018895.1 of Seriola aureovittata. Classification (NCBI taxonomy): domain Eukaryota; kingdom Metazoa; phylum Chordata; class Actinopteri; order Carangiformes; family Carangidae; genus Seriola; species Seriola aureovittata. The sequence goes on along the minus strand of NC_079369.1, from coordinate 2,698,125 downwards.
GTCGGGAGTGATGCTCTTCGATCAGCTCGTGCTGTTGCGGGTCTTCTGAAGCTGCGTTTTCTCTCTCTGGAGTTTCCACCTTCTGCTCCGTGACCCCAGTAACTACTCATCCACTTTGTGAAGTTTCCATCATCATCCTCGTCATTGTCCATCATAATCGCAGGCAGGAGCCTCAGAGACATGATGGAGCTGTGCGGTGCAGCAGGTCCTGGGACAACAGATGACAGTGTGATCCCAGCTGAGTGCTACGCAGAGTAAAGACAACGCTCAGCTGACCTACTAAGCTCCTAACTGACTGGCTGCTCTACTACTCCACACCGTCCCACAAGGCAAAGGTACCTTACTTCAATTAGATCCCTCTGGTGCCTCAAGCACTGTGGCTGTAGTTTGTTATTCTTGGATGATCCAAAAATAAACCGCAGAGCTTTTGCTCAACTCCTTAAATAAGCGAATCCTCTATAATCTATTTAGCGTCGCAGGGAGAAAGTAAAAATGAGGTGATGGGAATAAACAGGGAGGCGGGGAGGAATGGCTAGTGTTTTGGCACTGGGTGGGTGATGTGACCACTGCTTTTAATCTTTCCATTACAGTCATGGGCCCGGGGGTAGACAACTGAAACTCCAATTTCCCATTACTTTCCACTCGCTGAGTACATCAAACCTGTCAATAATTATGGAGTGCAGGCATCTCTGTGCGCTGTGAGCCTGGGGCTTGTGTAATACAGGGCAGAGAGGGAGCATATATTTTCATAATACACTGGGCACCACTGAATCATATTCTCTGTTTCCTTGTTTTTGTTTTTGTTTTTGTTTTTGTATATGTAAAGTATTCTTTTTACACTTGTTTACAATACAAGTTAAGCAGCTAGAAAAGCAACAGTTGCACAAACTTGTACAAAAACAATCATAAGCACATTTTATAATTGACTTGTACTGGATCATAATGTCAAATCTTCTTTATTATAACATGTTTTTAATTCTACAACTTAAATGAATTAGAGGGAGAACATATTATTATAACAAATATAAATAATGCAAGATGTTATAGAGTCATAATGGAGTCTCTAGGTGTTTGTTACAGGTCAAGAAACTGACTGACTGAAAGATAGGTTGTACTGAACATTTATTTAACTACTCTAACACCCAGTTTTCATGAATTATAACATTGGAATGATGCATAAACTACTAAAGTAAACATTAGATAAGTAACTGCACACGAGCAATAAGAGCTTGAGGGAGTTGAAATTCTGAAGCTGATGTTTATGCTTGAACATGAACGCAACCTCCCTTCACACATTCACGAGCTGAAAGGATCAAAATGCTGCTGATTATCTCAGAGTCCTGAGTCTCAAAGAGGAAGACTAATCGAGTCGGACTCTGTTATGAGACATTCACGCTGCTTTGTCATGTAACAAGATTACTGTAATCTGTTGTTTTTCCAAATACAGGAGCCAATTAAGATCACACCTGAACACAAGTGACCACAAATAATGATATAAATAAATTAATAAAAAAAAAAAAAAAAAATATATATATATATATATATATATATATTATATATATATATATATATATATATACAGTGGTTACAGTGGTTGTATATTATAATAACAAGAACACAATGCAGTGTGAATGGAGACAAGCAATACTTACACTGTGTTTTAAATCTGGTTGGAGGGGTGGAGGGTGAATGAAGAGATTGTGATCCAACTCCCTTCATTTACTGACTCATTTTACTTTCTAATGGGTGTGTGTGTGTGTGTGTGTGTGTGTGTGTGTGTGTGTGTGTGTGTGCATGTGCCAAAATTTATTTTATAAATACTGGATTTTATAAACAGTGTGTAAGAAAATACATCAAAGTATTAAAAAAAAAACTACTTTCTGCACCCAGACCTGTTAACAAGAGAACAAAAAAACAACAACAAACTGTACACATTCAAATGTACCTGGATGAGCCTCTGAGCTGAACGTGATTAAATGCATTTAATTATTTCAGGTGGTGTGTAAAGATTTATGCTTTCAAAGTACCTGCTCTCTCCGTCCAAACGTTTCCCAGCATTACAGGAGCATCTCAGTGGCCACAGGCTACAGGACATCTAGTGGCAGGGGCCAGAACTCAGAGCTAAGCCAGGCCCTAACAATAGCAGGCACATTTAACAGGAGTAACAGACGGAGTCAGGAATAGCCAGAAGATCAGACGCCCTTATTATAATCTCTGTAAAAGCAACAATATCTGCTGGGGCACAGAGGGGAGTTTCACTTGTAGCTAACACTCACACAGTACAAGGTTATTGTGTCTCATCACGTGTTGTAGTTTAGTGGCAAAATTGATTTTATGGCTTTTCAAAACAAGCTAGTGTGTTAGTGCAGAATTGATTATTCAATGTTTTAAGCTGCTCGACCCGGACAAATCAAAATATATACAATTTTCACATGTTTTATTCTTGACTAATCCAAAAATGTTCATGAAGTTCAGAAGCTTCACTTTTTAATTTGGTACAACTCCAAGAAGAGCAGGAAACAGGTTACAAGTGATTTGCAGAATAATTTACAGAAAAATGTGAGCAAAAAAAAAAAAAGGTCTATGTTACAGCAAGGACAAGGCTCTACACAGACTTCCCTCTAACCAGCTAAATACAATTGACTTGCTCAGTGCTGGTCACTGAGGACAGATGGCCTTGGGCACAAATTGAGTAGCGAGGCTCCAGCACCGTCCAGACAGACCAGCACTAAGCTCTGAAATGGGACAGAGAGGAGACTGAGCCTGGCAAAGATACAAACACACGGTCAAACTCGTATGAGAAATCCACATTGATCAGGATGAAAGGCTGAAACGCCCACACAGTTTGAAAAAAAAAAAACAGCCTTTGATATTGAAATGATTGCACTACATAGCATCACTATCTTTTTGTGACAGCAGAAAGCATTTCCCACAATGTCTCCATCAAAAACTGGGAATTCATATTTCTATTCAAATTGACATGCAAACTGAATGGTAAATCTTGTAGCAGGTAGTATTCCAGTTTAGGCCTGCTGGTTTATTTCTATAACCATCTTCTTTATAAAATATTTAAGACACTAAACAGAACGTTTTCTTATTTATAAATAGTTATAAATCAATATTAATAAATAATGAATAATAAATATTTATTCATATCTATATCCACATTTCAAATATATTTTTACACTTAATTTACAGTGCATCAGTAGGAGTCCCAGAGAGCTACTAAAATTAACTTCTGTAGGCAGTATTTATCCTGCTTCTGAGTTTGGACTACAAAATCCGCCGTAGAACTACAACTACACACAGCCCCTGAATCGACCGCCGGTATCCCATGATTCTTCGCTGTGTGTGCGTGACCTCGCGGAGCACGGGAAGAAGAAGCGGCCCCTGCTCACGCTGTCTGCTGGTGGTGGTACTGACTGGCTACATTGCTCGGTTGTAGATCATGGCTGCGTCAAAGCCAGTCGAGCCGCAGTCCGGGACTGGACTACCCCGCTGGCAGCTGGCACTGTTAGTCGGGACTCCTATAGTGCTCGGAGTGGGAGCAGTTTACCTCTGGAACCGCAGCAGGACGAAGGAAAGGAAAGGGACCGGGGAGCGGAAAACACCAGAAGGCAGCTCCAGTCCCGTGCAGGGCCAAGACGGCGCAGCTCGAGCCAGCCGCGAGCAGGAGAACATGGTAACTGTTGCCTGGAGACTCATCCCGCCTCTGCTGTCAATGTAACGGTCACCGCATTAGCACGATGTGCTTATGTTTAATGCGTACGCGTTGATGACTAAACCCATCAATACAAGTACAGTCAAGGACACCGACCCTTGCTGACGCTGTCAGTGACAGTTACCTTCGCCAGAGCAAGGCCGATAGCGAACATGGTAGCAACCGGCTCACCGGTGGTGGATTAGCCAATATTAACTGCTAGCTAGCTGTCCCGTAAGATAACATTATCATGGAAGCGAGCTAGGTTAGCTAGGTGAACTAGCCTCGCAGCAAATGTCTAATATTACACGTCTGGAGAGCAAGAATGATCGACACACTGAGATTTCAGCTGGTTAACCATGCGGCTAACACATGTGGGCGTAACATGACGAGTTTTAATTTATCTTAATAGCATAACTTTGTAATTGTAATGTTTTTGTGCATGCTAGCTAAGGTTATTCTCTGGGTAAGTCAAGTGGGGCGGGGATGGCTGTCAGTTGAATCGGCCTGTTTTGACAGAGCCAGTTTTATTATGTAGTGTAACAGGCTACAAGTGGCTGTCAACTCATTCACTTTGTACTACGATCTATTAGTAGCCTAATGTGCAATACCTGACTAACATAGGCAGAATTATGTAAGTCTATGTTACCTTTTTCTGAGTGATTGTCAGTCCAAAATATCTAGAAAATTTTAAAATGTTGAACTAAACTCAAGCCTTCGGACTGTAGTATAACCAAACCGACATGTCAATCAGCCTTAATTTAGTAGCAGATCTCACAGGTATGTTGTCAGTGAGAGGTTTCTCTGTCTCTATCATTATTGATTGTGTATGATTTTACGTTTAGAGTAATTATTATAATAATAATAATAATAATAATAATACATTTTATTTGTTATACATTATATTTAATTGTGGCTTCCATATGTTATATTCATACCGTCTAATTATTCATTCAGGATTCATTTGAGGCATTCAGTTATATTAATGTAAAGTCATGCAATAACCATTAGTATGCTAGGATTGTGCAGGCATCATAATTAATTGCAGTTATTAAGGAAAACTGGGAAACTGGTTGCTTTATCAGCTTACCAGTGCAGGTACTATAAATCAGTGGTTGTCCAGGGGTCCTTAAGGGGGTTCCTGGTGGTCCCCAGCAAAAGGTGAATTATTTATTTCCACTATAATTCCATCCATAAATAACACACAGACAGGATTTGTGACTATTTTGGTCATGGGTTTCAAACACTTTCTGTAATAAAACATCTAAAAGCAAAAATGTAATCAGTGGTCGACCCTGGGACAAAATTATAAAATGGGGCTCTGTGGTTTCTGTCAGTTTAGGGGTCTGTGATGTGAATAGGTTTTGAGAACCATTGCTATAAGTTGTGTCACAGTTCAATCATGGACGTTATCCATTGGTCCAAGTGTATATGTTGTTTCAGCATTTCCTTGCTTCCTTATGACACTGTTGGAATAACTTAGCTCAAGAAGCCTGAACTCGAATTTTGAGTTTATGCACATCCATGAATGTTTGATTTGCTGTTAATATTGTCTGTTGCTGTAGACATTGTTGTAAATGGCTTCTTTGCACTTTTGGCTTGAGATTTTGATGGCATTCAATCCTAGGCACATGCATGCATTTCAACTGAAAAGCCTCATGCAGTGTAAGATGCTGACGGATACTTAATTATGTAGAAAAACAGTTTTGATCCAGTCGACTGAGTCACAGGGGAGACGATCTAATAAATAAAAGTTACCCTTTCTCTCATCTATTCAGAGCCCTTTGGATCGGGCCCAAGCAGCAAAGAACAAGGGAAACAAGTACTTCAAAGCTGGCAAGTATGAGAACGCCATCCAGTGCTACACAGAGGCCATTGCTCTCTGCCCCACGGAGCAGAAGGCCGATTTGTCAACGTTTTACCAGAACAGAGCAGCAGCATACGAACAGCAGGTTGGCACCACCTTCTTTTAATCTGTGCAGAGACTGTTGTGAAATGTGAAATGTGACCCATACAATTTTAGTTATCTTCATTTTCTGAAGAGATGTTGACTCTGTTGAGGTGCTTGTAGAAGGAAAACCACACAGTTCGATGCCCCTTCCTTCAACTTAAAATATGCCTGAAATGGATTCATTGCATGTTAAAGTGCAACAACTTGCAACTTAAAGCCAGGAGGGATGGCATACCGCCACAGAAAACAATGGTTACACCTGTTTGGTCAATGACTAGCAGAATCTTTCCACCTTCATATTTAACTGAAAGTTTACCTCACAGCCAAATGAAACCTTATGAGGTCCTCCGCTCACACCAGCTCTACAACTGGAAATGTAATGTTTAAACTTTGATCAATCAGTGACCTCAGTAACCTTCTTATAGTGCTCATTATCCATTTGATTTTAAACTGTTTTAATTTAAAGATTAGTTTTATACGTTGGTCTTCAAATGTCAGTATCACTATAGTTTTCTAGGTTTTGCTTCAGATTAAAATAATTTAATTTAAGCACAAGCTTTAGTGACCATAACTCATGCAGCCATTCATTTTTCTAGCAATTTCATCTCCAAATATATACAATGAAATAAACAAATAGTGGGTCTGTGTCTGCATTGCACCTGTAAACTTTCTCTGGGGAGTGGACAGACCTCTGGAGCACTGTGTACTGTATTGTTTTGAAGATAATTGGTGTATAACTGTCATTTCAGATGAAGTGGACAGAAGTGGTGCAGGACTGCTCTCAGGCCGTGGGGCTAAATCCACGTTATGTCAAGGCTCTGTTCAGGAGGGCCAAAGCTCTGGAGAAACTAGACAACAAGAAGGAGTGCTTAGAGGGTGAGACGTTCTTCTTTCTTCTCAAAATGTCTGTTTCCAAGTTTAACTTCAAATGTGTGACGCTTATTGACTTTGACATTGTCGGTTTTGTTTCCCTGTGTATCCGCCAGATGTCACAGCAGTGTGTATTCTTGAGGCTTTCCAGAACCAACAGAGCATGCTGCTGGCAGACAAAGTGCTGAAGCAGCTGGGGAAAGAGAAGGCCAAAGAGAAGTACAAGGTATTTGTCCACTTTAAGAGACATTTCTTTGTATTTTACTTCCCTGAATTGTCACAATGAACGCATGGTTTTAAACCCCTCCTCTGTAGAACCGTGAGCCGATGATGCCTTCCCCTCAGTTCATCAAGTCCTACTTTAGCTCGTTCACCGATGACATCATCTCGCAGCCCCTGCAGAAGGGAGAGAAGAAAGATGAAGACAAGGACAAAGAAGGCGAGGCAGCTGAGGTCACTGAGAGGTCAGAGGACATTTACTCAGTATCAGCTTATTGGTAAATTTAGGTGTTTTTTTTAACCTGGGACAAGGCAGCTGGTGGTATAGGACAAGATGCTGGCAATGTTCAATAGAAATCTGTGTTTTCAATGGTACGCCAAAATAGTGAAACTCAATGGGCAGTGAAATTTCTGAACACATTCATGTCCCAGAGGTGGAAAAGTTTGGTTTTTAGTAATAATTTGACTCTTTCCACTGTCACTAACTGATCATTTAGGAGCTGGACTCTGAGCACAAGGAGCTGCAGGACAGTAGTTATTTAACTTATGGTGGAAAATTCTTTCTGGTTAGTGTGAATGTGCCATTTCCATTTAGATTTTTAAAATATTAAGAGTAAAGAGTTTATCATTTCAGCTGAGTTTGGAGCTGTAGAAGCAGTTATTAAGTCATGTGTTCTCAGGGGAGCGTGAATGTTTTCAGAAGATTTCACGGTTCCACTTCAGATTCTGATCAGGGAATTTTACCCTCACCGTGTCTTTACAGTAAAAGTCGGAATGACCAAAACCATCTTAATTCATTATAATATCCACATGAAATTTCATTGGAATTTTGCAAAATTGATAAACGCTTTTCCTGATCTGTTATTTTTTCTTCTAGCTCTGGCTACCTGAAGGCAAAGCAGTACATGGAGGAGGAGAACTACGACAAAATCATCAGTGAATGCACCAAGGAGATCGAGTCAGGTGGTCGATACACTGCCGAGGCCCTGCTGCTGCGTGCCACTTTCTTCCTGCTGATTGGTAACGCTACTGCTGCACAGCCTGATTTGGACCGAGTAATCAACATGCATGACGCCAATGTGAAGGTAAGGGTTGTTTGTTTAATGCCTGCTCTTGGTTGAGGTTAGAAAAATGTTAAGACTTCAGCAGCACTTGAAGTAAACAGAACTTTATTATTAGACTGATGCGTTTCGGTTTGTGGCCTTTCATCAGGGTCATCACAAAATATATTACAAGCAACATTTAAAGAGGGTAAAAATCTAAAACAACCAATCATATGCAAATATATATCAGCCAATGGGGCTTCTACAAAGATGGGTTGGGCGTATGGTCATGTGGCTTTAGGCCAGTCTTCGTCTCAGGCTTCCAGAGATGTAAGGGGAATGTCCAATAGAGGACAAGGGCGACACCATATAAGAACTTAATGATAAAGTTCTTCTGTATGCCTGACCCTCCAGAAAGTCGCGATGTTGCGATCGCCTTAATTAGCACAAATTCAACCAATTCCCATGAATTCTGAGCGACTTTGCATTTTTGTTCGATCACCGCAACTTTTCTGCAAGTTTGATCAAAAATCATCAAAGTTTCCCGCAAGTTGAACCAATGTTTTGTATAAACAAAGACTACCTTTACAGAGACTTTGGAGAGCTACAACCTGACAGTTTGTCTCTGTTGTGTAATTTTCACAGCTACGAGCCAACGCTTTGATCAAGCGTGGAAGCATGTACATGCAGCAGCAGCAGCCTATGCTCTCTACACAAGACTTTAACATGGCAGCTGAGATTGACACACGCAACCCTGATGTGTATCACCACAGGGGTCAGGTAGGACCTGGTTTCTTTACCATCTGATTGGTAATTGATTTGGTGTCAGTTTGCACCGTCTCTGCCATAATGCAAAATGGTGGTTGTGTTTATTTATACTTCATAACAAGTGTATTTCCTCTCAGCTGAAGATCCTGTTGGACCAGGTGGACGAGGCAGTGGGAGACTTTGACGAGTGTATCCTGCTCAGGCCTGACTCTGCTCTGGCTCAGGCACAGAAATGCTTTGCTCTTGTAAGTTATCCACTAAAGACTAATTGAAAAGCAAGTTTACCTGATAATTATCTTCATTGTTTAATAAATGATTTAATTTTTTATCCTAATTTGGGCTTTTTTTTTTTTACATTCAGCATTTACCATGCCTTTAAGTTTAACTGCTAAGTTTCTTTCACTCTTGTGTTCTTCAGTACAGACAAGCATATACTGGAAACAACCCAGCACAAGTACAGACGGCCATGGACGGCTTCGAGGATGTTATCAGGAGGTTCCCAAAGTGTGCTGAGGGCTACGCTCTTTATGCTCAGGTATGAAACCAAAACCACGATTTTGATGTTTGCTTATTATTCCTTTGCTCTGCCTTCTGTACAACATGTCAGTTGTTACAGTTTTTATTCGGATAAGAAAACAACAGCACTAGACCTTATGGATGTTCAAAATATGACCGTACAAGTTGTTTTTGTGATCTTCTCAGGCTTTGACTGATCAGCAGCAGTTTGGAAAAGCAGACGAGATGTATGATAAGTGCATTGAACTGGAACCAGACAACGCTACCACATATGTCCACAAGGGGTAGGCATCTATTCTCCTTTTTTATGTTGTGGTTCATTCATGATTCATGTGATTCATGTATACAGGACATGGTGTTAATTGTTTAATATATGTCCAGGTTGTTACAGCTTCAATGGAAACAAGACCTTGACTTGGGTCTAGAGCTCATCAGTAAGGCGATTGAAATTGACAACAAGTGTGACTTTGCCTATGAAACTATGGGAACGATTGAAGTGCAAAGGTGAGATTAACAATTCAGTCCAAACCACACATTAGAGGTCTTTCTCAACGTGCTTGAAATAACCAGGGTTTTCTTTTCAGGGGGAATCTGGACAAGGCCATAGAAATGTTCAACAAGGCAATTAATCTAGCCAAGTCAGAGATGGAGATGGCCCATTTGTACTCATTATGTGATGCAGCGTACGCCCAGACTGAAGTGGCCAGGAAATACGGTCTGAAACCTCCAACACTCTAACTTCTCTGCCAGTCGATCGCCAATCTCAGTCTTCATTGCTGAACTTAACTGTTAAAACTGCAACTGTCTGACTTACTTTGATTTTGTAGGGAAAAAAATGAGTACTGGATTATATGAGAAAATAACATGAAGAGCCCTGAATATACACCATGTTTACATCACATTAAAGGGTTTTGTTGTCGTGGAAAAGGATTTTCTGTTCACAATCAAACTGAGGCTGTGATCCAGGTCACTGGTACACTCGTGGGTTGTTGGGTTGGCGGCGCTTGGGGGGGTCTGAAACCAACACAGCCCTTTGCTGACACTTAATTCAACCAGAACTTCATCATAAAACCTTTGTATTGCTCAGAATAAAGAGAAAGGAAAAACATACATGAATGGCCATGTATACCTATCTAAATTACTAGTAACTATGTGAAATGTAAGACAATTGAAATGTGCGCAGTCTGTTGAACCAATCACTGACTTTAAAGCTTCTGTGACACTTTTAAATCTACAGAAAATACTGTGAGAGCTTTATATAGTTCTGATGGACTGCTCACGTGTTAATTTATGCTGATCTAAAGTGTTTTTGTCCAGCTACTTCCATATTGTAACATACATTAACAGTTTCGAATGCAAGATTAAAATAATAGTGAAATGTATAATGTCTGTGTTTGTAATGCTGGAATTGATCCCATGGATATGGGGCAACAGAGAGGTTAAGTGTTTGGTTTTTTTTTTTGTTTTTTTTTGTTTTGTTTTTTTTTATTATGGAATTGCCTGTTTTTTTTTTTTTTATATACATTGTGCAGCATGTTCACTTTATAATTAAATGTAAATGCAATGCTCGTGCTGTCATGAACACTAGGAAAAGCCCAACTATAAGATACTTTGGGCAAAACACTTTTGATTAGAAAACTTAACCAACTTTGTCTTTAGTTTTGTTTTTGTTTTTTTTGAAGATGTTATTTTTGAATTGAAACGCTAGTGTCAAGAGATGTCACAAGGGATTGGCTAGTCAGTGGTTTTTTCCTAGCTCACTTTAAGAGACATGATTTATTTTCTATTTGATTGTAAAATGTTTATTTTCATGCTACATTTGGTTTCATCTTTTGAAAGAGTAAACTTTAAGACAGTGATTTGACTTTATTTTTTCTTTTCCTTTTCAAATTATCTCCCCATAATCTAAGCTGTATTGTTTCCAGCCTACATGCAGCCCTGAGTATCTCTTGGTACAGTGTATGATTTGGTTCTCAAGTAGCATCCATACACTGTTTAAAAAAAAAAAACATATATATATATATATATATATATGTATATAATTAGCCGCCACTGCTGAATGTATGTGAGGAGCATTTTCAACTTTTAGAAAACTAAATTGATACTCTCCCTATCAGCAGTAATGGCTACATTGGATTAAATGTGTTGTAATGCCAAAGAACCAAATCATGCATTCATGCATGTGAGGATGACTTCACAACAAAAATCATCTTTCTCACTTAGAGAAACAAATTGAAACTTCACCTGGAAGAAATGGCTGTAACCTTCAGCAGTTAAGGTGCAGATATCCATTAAATTTTGGCTGTTTGATAGAAAATCAGTGATATGTATGGTGACCAAACTGAAAGAATATGAATCCTAATAAAGTTATAATTGCTGGAATGAATTTCACAAGTTTCTTTTAGTTTACTGTGTACAGCTTTTTTTAAAGCACTGAGAACTCTCTGATACATTTTCAGTGAGAAATTTATTTAGTTTTCAGTCATTGAAACTTATTTTTTATGCGTTTTATATTCAGTCTTTTTTGGATTCTCTGTTGGAGATCTTAAACGGCTCTGTAACTGATTTGTAGACTAGATCGATTACTGCAGTATTCAGCTCATTTTAATGAATATGAAGTCCTCCCATGAAACTGACTTGTATCTCACAAACTGACACATTAGTGTTGAGCAGGTTGGAGATTGTCCACAAACAGGAGCTCGAGGTTTTACATTCTCAACTCCTCTGTTAGATGGATGAAATGATTAATTTACAGTACTTGGAAAGTCACACTATCCCTGGTGGATATTCAACATTGAATATTTAAATTTAGCTTAATGTTAAGTTTACCAAGGAAGTAAGTACCCAGCTGCTTCAGTTTAAGGTCCTGGTGTTTTTACACGCTGGCTCTTTGGTACATTTCAGTAAAATACAGCCATTGTTAATAAGATTAGTAACACTTGTGTTTTTCCTATTACAATTAAGAAAGAGAGTTTGATATAAGATGTGGACTGTCAACCATGACCATAACATCAGGTTCCTATCTATTACAATAATAAATCGCACATCTTTAGGTGCTGACTTCTTTGTGAAATTTGAGAACAAGGACAATTTGTCAATCTCAGTCAATCTCAGGTACTCATTAATCAATGACAGCGTTGCGCGACACCTCGGCTGTGTTCACGGCACTTGACGTGTCTCCGTCAACACAACAATGGCGGACGCCGTGGAGGAAGCTCTTCAGGGCAGCTGGTGAGACAATTTGTTAACGGATTAATGTTTTTAGAGACGTTATTTCGATTGTCAAACACTCGTGTCGGCTTCATCTGGTAGAATTTCATGTGAAGTAACTGAACATGAGTGTGAGTTTTAAATCTGCTCCGCTGACTATGGACGTTAGTCCGACAGCAGTTTGGTACCGTTACTGCTCGGCAGCTAGTCAGCTAATGTTAAATAGCCAAGTTGGTTTTGTTCAGCAGTCAAGTCTCCAAGATGGACAAAGATTACTAAAGAGCTTCTGAAAATATCAGGCACATATATATATCGTTTCATCACTTTCTCTCTCGTATAGACAAGTTTATACGCAGAGCTTGTTAGCTAGCAAGCTAACAATAATTAGCCTGATAGCCGGTATTTGTCGAGTTCTGCTTCGTTTTAAACCGACCTGAACCACACCTGACACCACCGTGGTTCTCACCTTATGTGCTTCATTCAAATAAAATCATGTTACATGTTACACGTGACGTTATGGACTTGTCAGAAAAATGTTGGAGTTGTCAGGATTGGTCAAAAATCAGTTCAAGAGCTCATTGATTCTCATTTATTTTTATTGGCTCACCTGTTAAATGGTCTCGCTGATGTTCAGCTAATTTCACTGGTTAATATAATGAAAAGACAACCAGAAATGATCAACCTACCATAACAAATATTTCATAAGGATATAACTGATGTCTGATTTTTATTATACTATTAATTTTTTGATTAATGTCAAATGTAATTATAAATACAGGTTACAGATTACCATACACAGCATATAATTGCTTATTTGGTTTTACCAAACGTCAAGATACTCCAGGTAATTTACAGTTAGTTATTACACAGAGACAAGCTGCAAATTCTGACATTTGAAAAGCTGTAACTATTCAGTGTTTGGTCATTTTACGCGAGAAATGACTCAATAATCATCATTTACTTTTCTGTAGATTGGCTGTTCCGTTAAGCCACCACTAATTTCAAGTCTACAAACTTCTGAATATAATTCACAGTATAAATTAACATGACTACAAACAAGTTACTGTCACGGTGACAGATGTTGAGTGATAAACATTCATACATTGGCCAGCATCATTATTCTCCACACCACGTAAAGAAATTTCAGCTTCGTTACATGGCAAAGATCAACTTTGCTTATACTTCTGTAGAAAACATTTAACCATAGTAACTGTGTGCTGTCCATGCCTCCTCAGGGACCAGGATCTAGCTGAGGCTCTGGACTCTGGGGGTTCTGACATGGAGATGGAGAGAGGCATCATCCAGGTCCAGGAACATTCAGCTCAACACAGGGCCAAGATGTGGAAGGTGAGGAATATGATATTGTGTCTCTTACTGTAGCTTAAACCATACACTTGTAAAAGCTCATAATCAGCAAGATAAGGGGTTTGTGTGTGACTAGAACTCGTCCACATGCCATGACGGTGGGAATTACTCATGTCGGGCAGAAGTCAACAGACTGGAAACACCAGCATCCCGTGCTCAAATGATGTGACGGCTGTAATGTCTTCATGACAGCTGTAATGTCTTCGTGACGGCTGTAATGTCTTCATGACACACCCACATGTTGGGCTTTAGTTCAGTCTAGTCTGAAACAACATACCTACAACATATTTTATACATGAAGCATGTCCACAAATGATGAAAGCTTCTATTTTGGGCAGTCAACACCTGTTCACTTCTGTAACCATAAGAAAGGGAAGTTTTATGTAACATAGCATTCATGGAGCCTTCATTCATTTAATGTACATTTAAAAAATTATACAATTGTCAGTATTAAATTGTATTAGGTGAATATATAATGTCTGTGCAAGTTCTCATGTGAGGGTGAATATATAATCTTTAAATATAGTAATTCATATGTTTTAAATAAGTTTAAAAGGAAAATAGTATGCGGCATTAATGTCTGTTAACTTAATAGGTAGATGTATTGGTTCTCATGTTTAATACCCCATTAAGAACATTAAAAGCCCAGTGATTGGCATTACGATTATCTTTATACTAAATCGATGGCAGACACAAGTTGAGGCCGTGTTTTATGGAGACTGTCCAATCTGTTAGATTTGTTGTTCAGGACAGACGTGCTGATTTTTTATAAACATTTCCAACATTTATCTTTTGTTCATCTGTTGCATCTGCAACAATTCCTGTCAACGTGAACCTTGTAAATTATTGCACCTACTGTAACTAACCAACTCTTAACTTTTGCTGCGTTGCTTGTAATCATGATCATCTGGTAAGAAACTTAAGCTAGCTCCTTTTGGTGAAAGGACTTTGTTCAGATTGCAGCTGTTGGTGGGTTTTAAAGTCTCAAATAATATCACCAGTTAATATCAAGTTACACAGCTGCATTGAAGATGTGTGTTTATCAAGCGTCCCTCTCTCACTCAGTGTGTGCATGTTAAGCAGTGCCTCCTTGTTTTGTGTTGGCAGATCGCTTTAAATGTCTCTGGAAAGGGAGACAGTCTGTCTCCCTGGGACGGCGTCTTCGATTTACCAGAACAGACACTCATTCATAACCGCAGTCAACAGCTGATTGGTGAGTAAATGCATGTGCCTCTAATACCTGAAACAATGCTGATTTTTATTTATTTATTTTTTTTTATTTTTTTGGGGACTGCGGCACTGAAAGGACACAGTCAGCTCCCAAACATGAATAGCGTGAAATGAGTTGCTGCAGAACAGAGTTTCCATTACTCTCTGGTTCGTGTGTGTCTCAAGTCGAGGCAGCAGATCGGACGCACACACTCGGATGCACACACTTGTAAGCAGCAGGAGAGAAGAAAAACGTGTTGTGTTAATTTTAGGTCTCAGTCACACAGTCTGCAGGTATCTAAAGAAGGTCCTCAGGATTTCAGAGGAACAAATATCTTTTATTTTTCTACTCCTCCGACAAGTTGACAAGCTCAAAATAGAAAGTCTCTTATTAGAAAGATGCCAAGAAAAACTCGGCATCCAGAAAAAGTGCTCTTTCATGTATATTTTAATAGTTGTGTAAAATCTTACTCGAGGTTCTTCACTGTACATTTCTCTGCTTTTTGAATGTCAAATGTTGCATCTTGTACAAGAACAAACACTGTCTGAAAAAACTTAAAATGAAGAGTGCACATTTAAACACAGGATCCAGAAGCCGTTCTGACAGTTTTATTGTCATAATTAAAGATGCTTAGGGAGATGGTTAACGGATGAATGGATGGATGGATGGATGGATGATTTTTCTTCTGTACATGAGAGATATCAAAATACATAAAGACAAAATAACTAACTAACAATATTAAAAGAGATAAAGTAAATCAAGCTGACATTACTTCCACCTACTTCATTTATGCATCCACTATCTCTGTATTTTCTTGGCCTTCGAGATATTAAACATCTATTGCGACATAATACAAATAAACAGTCAAAGTCATGCAACAATAAAAGGCTAACTAACAAACAACTGCTCTGATATTAACTAAATAAAGTAGCATAAGGGTGGTGTTATATAACAGAAGGGTGGGGTTATATAACTTCCTGGGTGTGGTTAATAGGATGAAAGGGGATTTGGGGTAATGCAGGGTTAAACTTGTGATTGAACACCTTCCTTGGTTCCTACGTTTAGATCAGCTCAGAGCATCAGAGGAAGAGAGGCGTGACATGGTGTCCGACGTTGAGTCAGTCATCACTTTCTACTGTAAGTCCCGCAACATCACCTTCACTCCAGAGCTGAGTTGGCCGCACCTGCTCCAGCCTTTACTGGGGCTTCAGCTTCCCCGCAGCGACCTCTACAACTGCTTCTACGCTGTCATGAACAAATACATCCCCAGGTGAATCATCTGAGCCTCACTGTCTGTTTCATCCTACTGCACATAGAGACAAACTTTAACTGTGATGCCTGCAAAAATATGTTTGTTTCAGGGACTGTGTGCCGAACGGCCGACCCTTCCACCTGTACAGACTACTGCTGCAGTACCACGAGCCAGAGCTCTGCTCCTTCCTGGACACCAAAAAGATCACACCTGACTCCTACGCCATCAACTGGGTGAGTATTTCTTTCCCCACATGTTATTTCCCAGTGATTCAGACAGTTAATACACACGTAGCCATGTCTGAACTGTGTGTCCTTGTTTATCTCTCCTCCACAGCTCGGCAGTTTGTTTTCCAGTCACTGTCTTCCTGACGTCACCCAGGCCGTGTGGGACTTCTACCTCCAGCAGGCCGACCCCTTCCTCGTCTTCTTCCTCTTGCTTGTCATGCTCGTCAATGCCAAGTAATCCGCTGCTACGTGAAACTTCACAGAAACACGATCACACTCACGAACCTTAAGTGTATATTTGACTTGTCTTTGTTTGATTCCCCCTCAGAGAGTCCATCCTTGCACAAGAGGGAGACGGCAAAGAGGACATCATCAGTAAGTTTGGCTTCCTGTCTTTTTGTTATTTGTGGATTTTCTCTGTATCTGGTTAAAGCTGCGGAAATGAACGAGGATCTTTCCGTCACAGAAATGCTGGAAGCGTTTCCTTCTCTCCTGGAATCCGAAGACATTGAAGATTTGTTTTCTCTGGCTCAGTATTACCAGAGCAAGACCCCTCTGTCGCTCAGAAAGGTGAGGCACTGTGTACAAATACAGAGTCTTGTTTTTGATACATACAGAGTAGTGTTAGAGAGCCAGGACTCGGGGGGGGGGGGGGGGGGCTTACAAAGAGAAGTCATTGTTTAAAAACCATTGTTGTGTCTTTGCTTTTTCCGCCCTGGTAGATGAATCAGAATCTGTTCGGCAGCAGCCTGGTGGCTCTGAAAGAGGAGGACATTGACCTGAGTCAGGCCCTGTGTCTCCCGGTGTCTGTCCCTGAAATCCTGCAGGCCAACCAGCTGCAGCAGGTCAGCGACGCTCAGGTTACATTTAACTCACTTAAACTAACGAGGAAATGATTGACCTTTTGGCGAATTAGCCATGTGAGAAGCAGGAGAGAGAAGATGATGTGTAATGTGATAACAGTGGATTTTACTCTCAGGATGGGGTACGGTTCTTTGTGGTGGACTGTCGGCCTGCAGAGCAGTACAACGCTGGACACCTGTCCACGGCCTTCCACCTGGACTCTGACCTGGTGAGACATTGACAGTAGGGATTCTATATGAACATGTATATTGACTCTATAAAATGTATATGAAGTAAAACATTTGTTCCTTTCCTCCAACAGATGCTCCAGAATCCGTCTGAGTTTGCTCTCTCTGTGAAATCCCTGTTGGAGGCTCAGAAGCAGTCTTTAGAGTCGGGCTCCATCGCCAGCGGAGAACACCTGTGCTTCATGGGCAGTGGGAGGGAGGAGGAGGACATGTACATGAACATGGTGTTGGCCCATTTCCTGCAGGTGAGGGATGAAAGAGAGGGATGGAAGGTTATCTGGACTGATCTGTTGCTCCCTGTGTGGAAACAGTTTGATAAATGTAATAATTTCTTTTTCTTTACAACATCTCCGCTTCTCCTGCAGAAAAACAAAGAATATGTCAGCATTGCAAAAGGAGGTTTCATGGGTAAGTACATGTCGGTGAATGGTGTGTATGTATATTAGATATGGGTAAGAATTTAAACTCACCGAGGTCTGTGTGATCGCAGCGCTCCAACAGCATCTGGTCGACATGAACGTCGAAGGCCTCGACTCCTCGTACGTCCACTGGATCGTCAGCACATCAGGATCTCACAGCAGCCTCAGCTCTGCTGATGTAAGTGGCCAGAGATGTTGAAAACACAGTGATGACAGAGTTTGGAAAAGTTGCTTCATAAAATTGAATGTCATACAGGATGTGTAACAGAACAGACAATAGTCCCTCGAGTGAGGCAGGTATATTTCTTTAAGAAAGTGAGTTTTACCTGTTTTCACTCCCAGGATCATATCGTCCCTGTGTTTTTACTGTATTTCAAAGAAAGCCTCTCTGTGATTGTGGCCCAATCCCTAGTTTTTGACTAGGGGACATCTCTCCACTCGTTTTGCAAAGCAAATACAAATTGCAAGTCAAATAAAAAAAAAAAAAACAAAAAAAAACAAAGACAGTGAACAACCCAGGGTTTATCATGAATCACAGCGTGCTCCACGTCGGACATTTTACATGGACTGTTTTCTGTTTCTGACGACACAGGGAGAGTCTCTGAGCAGCCCTGGAGATGGCAAAGGTGTCAAGTCCTTGGTGAACAAAATGACCTTTGCTCTCAAGTCCAAGTCAGTAAACGTAAAGGAGAAGATGATCAGCTTCATTGAGAATACCTCCACCCCTGTAGACAGGTGAGGCCCCGGTTCCCTCTCTGTAGTAAAATCAAAAACACGGTAATTTACTGTGAAACCTTTGATACGTCACACAGTCTTGTTTATTATTTACATTAACATTGAGATTTGTTTCTGTAAAATGGCTGCATGATATGCAAAAAAAAATCTTATTGTGATTTGATTTTTTGTATTTTATTTTCACTGAAAATTTTTTTAAAATGATGATGAAGTGACGAAGTTACGTCCAGAGAATATGATTTGTAGGCCGGTGCGTCTCTGTAGCTCCACAACGCTTATGCTGCTAACAATGCACACAATGTTGAGACACTATTTTTATTTTTATTTTTAATTAATATATATATATATATAAAAAGCATTATATTTTGAAATAATTGCGCAGCCCTAAGTGTAATCAATATATTAAAAAAAGAAATATTACATTTCTTAAGTTTGACATTTATTAGATGGCGAATGGGAAGTCAGGCCGCTGTGTGTGATTTGGAGTTGATGCATGTTTATGCTGATGTAGTCAGAACAAATGTTTCTTATGACCTTTAGCTGCTTTTCACAATATGCACAGTGGACTGACATGAGGAGGGACTGGACTACTCTGAACGTGGTCGTTTTGACACTGACATTTAATTCTGCAGTTCTGTTGTATTCTAACTTCAGCTCACCAAACCTTGTGCCTTATTCCATTGCTAGAATATCTTTCAATCTGCCTTGGCCAGAGAAGGTGATTCCAGATCGGTAAGAGCTCCCTGACATCGAGCTGTTTTGTCACCTGCATGCCCACTGGCTGCAGACCCACACCAGCTCCCCTCCCCCCGGGGGGTTGTAGGACACGTAGTGCTGTGTCACATTAACGCATGCTTAGTACCTAGCGTCTCTGCCAACGCCGCTCGCTCGTATAATAACGCTACACATTCCCATACAGTCTGGGCGGGCTGCGTACGACGTGTTTCTTAAGATCTGTCTTCATGCTTTCACTAACATGTAGCACTGCTGTAAAGGTCTCACTGTCGAAGCCGCTGTGGCCTTTCAGGAAGCATTAAGTCATCTCCACACCCACAACTCAAAGTAACTGAGGCGTTTTAGGGAGAACCTCAGCTTCACCGCCGTTTGCTTGGAAATGCACTGACCAGTCTGTCTTTCCATTTCATTGTTCTTTTAGATGATAGTCAGGGCTATGCAGACAAATTAAACTCCACCTTATTGATATAAATGACTGCAAATAGCCCTGATTCTCATTCAGTGACTAATCGTAGACTCCTGGATCCAGTAAAACGTGTCATTTAACCTCTTTCTTTGTATTTAACAGTGAAACCTGTGGCAGTAGTGAGCTCAGAACGTTTACTGCAGCCTGGAGATCTTCATGCCATTGCTATTTGTGTGCAACCCTGCTGTCACGTTTATATAATGTCACTCTTCATCACTTACCACTGATGTGAGGCTTTAAGTTGCCCTGTTTTTTTGTTTATTTTCCATCTGTAGGCACGTGAGCAGCAGCGACCGTGTCGGCAAACCTTACCGAGGCGTAAAGCCCGTGTTCAGTATCGGTGATGAAGAGGAGTATGACACAGGTGAGGTTGCCAGGTAGCCGCGGTGAAAAACCTACATTGAAGGTGGCGTTGGCTCATGGAACATCTAATGTGGAGAACACATTCAAACGCAGGATCCAGAAGCTTCCAATGATTTATTTCCACAGTTCAGGATCAGGTCATTGGTTTACATGATGGATAGATGGATGATTTTCTCTACATGAGATCAGATACATAAAGACAAAATAAATACAATTAAATCAACTTAAAATGTCAGCACAGACCATAAACTGAAGTAAACGAAGCTGACACTTACTTTATTCATTCATCCACCATCTCGCCACTTTCTGGTATCAAACAAAGGAATCTAATGAAACATCGTACAAATAAACAAAACCAGGCAATGATGTCAACCAAAGTAGAATAACAAGGTTTGAAAAGTCCATATTACAAGTCCGACTCGCTGGTTCTCTGTTGTCTCTGTTCTCCTGGTTTGGAGGGAAAGGACTTGCATATGGATGGGACGGGTTATATATAACCTCTGGGTGTGGTTATTGAGATGATGGGTGATTTGCAGGCAGGTATTGCAAGTATTAGACTTGTGATTTAACACAAGGGGAAAATTAAAAGCGGCCGTCGGAACCTTCAAGACTAAAGAAAGTTTAAAAACTGTCTGAGCTTTTATTTAGAAAAACAGAAGATGAACCTCCGCCGCTTCTCTGTGCAGATGAGATCGACAGCTCGTCCATGTCAGACGATGACAGGAAGGAGATCGTCAACATTCAGACCTGGACAAACAAACCGGATGTGAAGCATCACATTCCGTGTAATGAGGTGAAAGAAACTGGTCACATGTTCCCGAGGTGAGTGGGACGCCTGCCTGAGCGACTTTGGTAATGTGTCTAATAGATGTCATGGGCGTTGGAGTACGGAGGAGGGGAAGTTGCATTTAAACGTGACTAATTCCCACTTCCCTCAAATCAAACGAACACTCACTCTGCTCCTTTGTGTTTCCAGCCACTTGCTGATCACAGCGACTCACATGTACTGCCTGAGGGAGATCGCCTCAAGAAAAGGCTTTGCCTACATCCAGTCCAGACAAGCACTGAACTCTGTGGTGAAGATCACATCCAAAAAGAAGCACCCTGAACTGATCACCTTCAAGTTTGGCAGCAACAACTCGGCTGGAGTGGAGATATCGGCGGTGGAGAGGTGCTTGTTTTACAGTCGCACATTTCAAATTTGAATCTGGGTGATTTTAAAACAGTGATAAAATGCAGAGGCTGTATTTATTACTTGATGGGGCGCCACTCTCATGTCTGGACGGTAAATATGAAACTGGGGCCAGTGGGCAAGTAGCTTAGCTTAGCATAAAGATTGGACACCTGAGGAAACAGCTAGCCTGGCTCTTTCCAAGGTTTAAAAATACACCTACAACCACCAGTTAACATTGTTTATTATGTGTTTAATGTGTACACAATCAGAGGTGTTAAAATAACAATTTGTGGTTTAATGGGGAGCTACATGCTGTAGCTTCATCTTAGCGGAAAACAGGTGCGTTCCAGTCTTGATGCTAAGCTAAGCTAATCGTCTAGTGGCTATAGCGTGATAATTAGCATTCAGACGGGACAGCGGCATTAATCTTCTCATCTAACTCTCAGCAAGAAAGGAAGCTCAGCATATTTCCCAAACTGTCACAATATGTGTTACAGTCTTAATTAGACATACACTCGTTATCTTAGGATATTACAGCTAATCCTTATGAAACTCTTTAGATAATAGAATATTTTCTATTTGTTGGTAGTGTTTTGTAGGATGAAACTTCACTTCTGTTTCCTCTTTCTCTCCCTTTCTCTTAGATATTTGATACCAAACGCAGGCGATGCCACCAAGGTCATCAAGCAGCAGATCATGAAAGTCCTAGACGCTCTGGAGAGCTCGTAAAGGGAGGTGACGGTGTGGCGATTGGGGGGCGGGATCACGACGGCGAGCCGTGACACAAACTATAAGAGTCTCCGTCTGCCAAGAGTGAAACCTTCTCCCGCTCTCCCTCGGCTGTCCTCCCTCCTGGACGGATCCAGTGCGGTGTTAACTGTAAAGCCCTGTGTGTCTGTGTCTTTGGGACATGGGGGGTGGGGGGGGACACACACCGCTGACTGCAGACTACACTGTGTGTGTTGAAATACTTGGGTGCTCTGCAGTCATCAAACCGTTCTCTTATACTAATTTAAAAAAATCTTGGTTATAGTGTATGTTTTACGTTACTCTTGATAAAACACGGGATCTCATTAAGGTGCAATTCCACTTTGGCGATTTCCCTCTGGCCTTAACGTAGCGTACAGACCGACCAGTGGCGGACCTGTTCAATCGTCACATGACTGACCTTTTTCATTTTGACTCGAGCATCTCCATTCTGACCCCCTCTGTTTTGTAGTAAACAGTAATGCAGTTCAGTCATGTCTCTTTATTTACTTTTCGGACGTGTTCGGTAGATTTAATGATCATTGTTCTGGAGAGGACGTGAGCATGAGTCAGCAAACTCCATGTAAAGATGCACATCCCAAAAAAAAAAAAAGAAAAAAGAAAAGCAGTGCTGGCACATGAGGCAGGTTTCCTACCGCAACAACTGTTTTTGATAACTTTTTTTTTTCCAGCAGGCAGCCTTAAATAGAAATTATTTGAGGGTGTTTATAAATATATGATGTATATATCGTGTAAACTGCTCTATATCAGCACAGACCTTTGCAATGTCGTTTTGGAAGCATATCCTGATAGTTAGAATATGCAGTGAAACTTAAAAACTGGTTTCTAAACCAGCTCACAAGGTTTGAAGTTCCCCTTCTTTCTAGAGTAAGAAGTGAGCCTTTTACAGAGTTTCTGGGAGATAATTTATTCTCTGCTTTTACATATAATAATGAATTAACCTCATCTCATAGCAGTCGGATGTAGCTCTCCGAAAGCATCGTTCACAGCCCCTCTGGACTCCATCGGTATTACAACAGGAGGTTCGGTGATTGCAGTTATTAAGAGCCTGAGCACCTTAGTATTTTCCATCCCGTTCAGATTCAGTATGTGAATGATTTTCCCACTTAAAACGCTGATAATGAAGAAGGCTGTTACTGTAATTGACGCACCGCCGTACTATTCAGAGAGAAAGGATCACTGCATTAAGAACTGAGCTGTGACAGGGATTAAAATCAGTCCGTCTCATCTGTTTGCGTTCGTCATCACTCAGCAGCTTTCGTGTGCTCGCCACTTTTGCCTTTGGCCTGATGGCTGCGATGTGTGACATTGGCACCAGCAGTGGCAGCATATCACAGTGTACCGCTACTTCTCATCTAAATCTTACAAACCTGATTGGGACTTTTCCTCGCTTTTGTTCTGGCTTACGTATTCATTTGCGCTGAGGTCTTGTTGTGTAGGCAGCCTGGGTTTAAAGTGTCCAAGCCTCTAAAGAGATGCAGCATGTTCCTGACAGATCCAGTGGAAACTTCAGTCCAGAGAGGGTTTATCTCTGTTATCCTTTAAAATGACAGGAGAAGTCAACAAAGGCAACAAAAACAAGGCAACAAAAAGCAAAAACTTGAATTAAAGACTCATAAATCTGGTCTTTCTTCCCTCCAGTCTTTCATAGCATTCCTGTGTAACCCACGCATTGTGTTGTAATTTGTAATTTTGTGATACTTCTCAGTATTCTGTTGACTGAAAGATCCTTGACTGGGAGTCTTTACATAACTCTGTAACATCACTGGCAAATGATGTCAACCACTAGTCGAAACGCAACATGTCTCAGTGTAATTTGCACCTTACTGTACTGCTATTATTTTCTAAGCGTTTCTGTTTTTAATAAATGGAGATTATTCGACTGCACCCATGGAATTAGTCATTCATACACTGTTATTTGACAGATATGTAGATTAAATGTCTCATATAGCATAAAGGTCTGTGTCCATGTGTAGTGTGATTATAGATCAGGTCTAGCTTCTATATTAATACTGTGAAAGTATCAAAGCCTCAGTCCACAGAGAAATGCACACAGCCTGTATTCAGAAACTGAGCCTTAAAACCAGCCGTCAGGACTTCTGGAACTTTGTGATGTCACAACGAAGCAGTCACCAAGCCCCGCCCACCTGGACCCACTATCCAGACCTTAAAGGATTTGATTTCTCTGAGTGTTTTTACCTGAAATCTGCTATATTTTTGTTGGATCTCTCAGAAAAAAGTAAGCCAATCAGAATAGATGCTCAGAGCCTCCTCTCTTCTGATTGGCTCACAGACCTGTTGTTACTAGAGCTACAGAGAGAAGCCTGATGTAAAACTACACTGAGATGGTTTTTGGTTCTTAAAACCACAAATATATCTTCTCATGGATCAACACTTCAAAATAAAACACTGGATATGTGTAAACTATGGAGCTTTAAAATAGTTATATTTTTTGTGACTTTCATGAAAAGCTACAATGGAGTTAAATCCTCATTTATCCTCCACCTTGGGAAGAACAAAAGTTGCTATGTACAAAGCAATGGTCGTTGTGTGTTTAGTTTTAGGGCAAGAAAAAGCAAATGCATTCTTTGCTCTAGTGTCCGACTGTTGTAAACAGGTTTCTGTGGAACAGGAATTTCATGTTTTATTTATTTATGTTTAAGACGAGTATGGAAATATCTCTGCAAAGAGAAAAAGAGCCTTTAGCAACAAAAAGAATATAATCCATAAGAATAGTTATAAAGCGCCACATGTTCAAAGTGTTAAATCAGATGTAACTGTAGATGATATAAATACAGTTTAAACGAAGATCATTTCTATCCAGTTTGTTAATTTCAATATTTGCAGCTGACTCTGTTGACCATTGAGAAAACATTCAAGAGTCTCGCACTGAAACCGGATTGGCAGTGAAACACCCGCCCCCCTGCTGACGTCACTGCGTCTCTAAACTTCACATTAAAAGGTCTGAACTTTATGTAAGCTCGAGCGTTTGTCCCAGAGTGACTTTAAATAAGAAGTATAATCAAATCACCTTTACACAAGTTTATCAGCGTTGTTTTTTTTTTGCCAGAGAACCGGGGAGGGAGGTCTTTACCCCCCCCGCCAGATCGTGCGCAAAACCGGCTCGCCACCGCAAGAGCCGCCGTCTATGGTATTGAAGAGGCGGAAGTAGATTTTATGGTTATTTATATTTATTTTTTTTTTTTGGTTTTATTTATTTGCAGGATTTTATTTCTAATGATTTTGTTTGTATTATTGCTGGGTTTTGATCATTGATTTTTTTTTTTTTTTTATTAATGGACCTCAGTGACATACACGTAGTGCAGACTCTTATTTTGAAAACCAAGCAGCCACCCGGAATCACATGCCCTGCACTGGACTGGACTGGACTGAAACCAAACAGGACTGTTCTGCGTAAATGTCCACTTTAGCAAAAGCAATGTCCAGTAAGTATTGATATTTATACTGTGTGCTGTGTTTAACTGAATATGTATTTAAATATAAATATAAATAACTGCCGAGGACATTTACAGCGCACTAATGACTCCTTCAAGTGTTGCACGGTTGTGAGGTTGTAGCAGAAACACACTGACGGTCCTCTGTGTTGACAGGGTTCCGTCTGGGTGTTGTGCAGCTGCAGGTGACCGGCGCCAAGGCGGACAACCTGAGCAGAGCCCGCGGGCTGGTGAAGGAGGCCGCGGGAAAAGGCAGCAAAGTGGTGCTGCTGCCGGTGAGGAGGAGGTGTCACACGCCCACATGTAGATATAAAGTGTTATTGGTAGTTTAAACTGACTGTGAGAGCCTTTACTTTTGTGATTGCAGTGTAAGAGATGAAGGACAGTTTACAAAAGTTGGACAAATAGAGACTTTCAGTGCAAAATGCTTAAAAAAAAAAAAAAAAAAAAAGTCTGAATGATTTTGAAACGGCAAATCCAAGACATGATCCCTCACCAGCTTCCCACAACACATCTGGACAGGTGGAGGTAGAGACCCAGGTGTTTAGCCCCTGTGTCACCCAGACACCCCAGACTCCCAGGTCTACCTTTGAATCAGTCACCTGTTTTAAATCTCTAAACGTACTTTTATCTTAGAGCTTTTCCTGATTTTACTTCTACTTTACTTCATTTTAATGACAACTTTTTTTAATTATTTGGTTTTATTGATTTTTATTGATCGCCCTCTTGCTGCTGACGCTGCCTTTGGTTTATTTGCACCAATGCTCAGACACTTTAATTGTATTTCTTATTGCTTGTTTTAACTGTTGTAACCTGCATGTTTTATTTGGCTTCCCTCTGTGAAGTACTTTGTCACGTGGGTTTAGTAAAGTGCTCCATAAATATTATATTATTATTATTATTATTATTTGAGATAGTATTCCACTATGTGTATTATCAGTTAACACTGGAAAGATGTCTAGACAAGGAAATCCAATCACAAAGTTACAGCCTGAGTCCAGGATTCGAGCCACAACTCTCTCACTTCCTGCTGTAAAACTGATGGTCTCTCGCTTCTGCTCATAAATACAGGAATGCTTCAATTCTCCTTATGGAACCAGCTTCTTCTCTTCGTACGCCGAGAGGATCCCAGGAGAGTCCACCCAGGTGCTGTCAGAGGCAGCGAGGGAGAATAAGGTGTATCTGGTGGGAGGTAGGGAGACGTCTGCGCCTGTACTGACCTCCATGCTGCAGTCCGTGTGTCTTTGAATATTCACTCGTAATGATAATTCTGATCACCACACTGTATTATAGTGTGAGCATGAGATCAAAATGTTTCCGCTTTGTTTAATATGTCAAACACATTTTGTAATGTTCACTCATTAATCAGCTCGTTGTCTTGAGAAAACAAAAGTCAGCGATCAAGTTACTGAGAGTAAAATCACTCGTATTATTCTGGGAACCTGATATAAACTCCAGTATCATGACTCTTCCTTTTGTTTTGGAGATTATTTTGTAATTTACTTTTCTCTAGTTTCTGTAACTTACTGCTCAGACGCAGAGAATGAAACGTTATTCATCTGTTCCCTTCTCCATGTAGAAGGTAAACTCTAAACCAGATGTTTTGGTGTGAATGCCACTGAGTTAAAGGTTAACACTCGTTCTCCACCAACAGCAGAGTTAATACACAAACTCAGTGCAGCCGGTGTCGTCTGTCTGTCTGACTCTGACTTCCATGTCACTTGTTTCACATAAAGAAGCTGCAACAAGTGAAGACAAAATACAAAAATAACCATCCAGCTGAAATCATGATTCACATCCCAACATCTGGAAAAATAATCACAATATGATATTTTTCCATATAATTCAGCTCTAACTCTGATATGATGAATATGATTAGAGGATAAATAAGGAGGAAGTGGTGATGTAGCAGAACTAAAAAGTAAAACTCTTGTTGACCAGGATCGATCCCTGAGGAGGACGATGGGAAGTTGTACAACAGCTGTACCGTGTTCGCACCTGATGGAGAGCTGATTCTTAAACACAGGAAGGTGTGTGTGCATCAGCTACACTGTTGAGTTGTTTGTAACTTATTTAAACCAAATCTTTCTCTTCGTCTGTTTCCTCTGTCAAGATTCACCTCTTCGACATCGACGTTCCCGGGAAAATTCGCTTCCAGGAGTCAGAGACACTGAGTCCAGGCGACAGTTTGTCAGTGTTTGAGACACGTGAGTGACGTCTCCCGAGTCCTGCCGTGTCCCTGCGGCTGGACGAGCATCCGTTTTGATCTGTGTGATTTCCTCCCACAGCGTTCTGTAAAGTGGGAGTGGGGATTTGCTACGACATGAGGTTTGCAGAGCTCGCTCAGCTCTACAGCAGGAGAGGTGAGTGTGCTGAAGTGACGGTTTGTTTGACATTAGTCACGCCGTTTTTAGTGGCGGTTAAAGATGGTTGATGTTGTTGTCCTCTGGTCCTCAGGCTGTCAGCTGCTGGTCTACCCCGGAGCCTTCAACATGACGACTGGGCCAGCGCACTGGGAGCTCCTGCAGAGAGGGAGGTGAGGCTCAGACTCCATCACCATCCAAAATCCTCTGATTAAAATGCACTTAATATTTTCTATTTATTACAGTCACTTCTTCTTCTTCTTCTTCTTCTTCTTCTTCTTCTTCTTCTTTTCTTCTCTATTCTAATTGGCTGACTGTTTTCTGAGAGATCCAATAAAAATATATCAGATTTCAGTTAAACACTCCTGTAAACGTTGGATGGTGGGTCCAGCTGGTTTTAAGGCTCAGTTTCTGAATACAGGCTGTGTGCATTTCTCTGTGGACTGAGGCTTTGATACTTTCACAGTATTAATATAGAAGCTAGAGCTGATCTATAATCACACTACACATGGACACAGACCTTTACACTGGATGCAGCTTTAACCTTTAACATCATAAAATAAGAGTGGAGTGTCACAAAGGGACACTCCACTGAGGAACAAAAATAAGGAAATAGTTCAAAACCTGCAACTAAAGTTTAATATGTCACATGAGCTCTTGTTACGTTATTCATGTTAATCTGTTATTGATGTCATTACTGTCATGACCACTGTGTCCTTGTTGTTGTCTCCTGTGCAGGGCGCTTGATAACCAGGTGTACGTGGCCACAGCGTCACCTGCCAGAGATGAGACTGCCTCATATGTCGCCTGGGGTCACAGCACTGTCGTAAACCCGTGGTAAGAAACAGTCACATCGCCTTCTGTGTCATCTGATCAGCTCATAATGTGGGCGGAGAGGAGGGTTAGAAAGAGAGATAAGTGGCGGCGAAGGAGCTGTGACAGGAAATGAGAGGAAAGGTCGAGAGAGAGGGATGAAACAGGAGGTGGTGGAGGAAGTATTCAGATCATTTACTTGATAGTAAAAGTAGGAATACAACAATGTAGAAATACTGAACAGGAAGTCTTTAATTCAACAAGTTACTTTCACTGACAAGTTGAACTGAAGCATCGAAGTCTTGGTTTTCATCGTGCAGAGAAAACATCCCGTCAAATGTAAAATGCGATGACAATGTGATGGCTGCTTCTTCTGCAGGACTCAGCTGTGACCAACAGATAACACTGATAATAGAGGATCAATGAAGTGAATCAAATCATAGGCATCCAAAAAAAAAATATAAATAAAATGAAATACAAAAAGCAAATAAGTAAATAGATAAAACATGAAATACAAAACAGAGAAGCCAAACCAATCCAGATAACTACAACAAAAAATAGTTCCATTTACGAAAAGGGGGCATGAGAAGTCAAGTCAGTTTTACTTTTTATAGGATGTTATAGGAATGATGCACAGGTGTTATGTATCTTATCCATGTTTCCCATATGTTCCTTAATTTGTCCTGTTGCAAAGTAACTCTTTCCACCCTAAAAACATTCATCAATAATGTCAATCCAGTCAGTTGACGTCTTTCCCGCCACCTGAGCTTAGAACCCGAAAGAGGCGCCCATCTACAGAGTCTCTAGTTCAAATGGGAAGTCTGTTTGTCCACAGTGTTTTCTAGTCTTATCGACGACCACTCGAATCGCTTCACCCGACGAGTCACATTCGAACCGTTCGTACGACGCTTCCTCCTCCACACACACTCGTGCACGGTGGAGCAGCCATCAGAGGGTGTTTGGGGTTCAGTATCTTTCCCAATGACACTTCGACATGCGGCCTGGAGGAGCAGGGGATCGAACTACCGACTCAAACTATATCAAACTAGACTGAGTAAATGTATTTAGTGATGTTCCACGACTTTAAAAAGAAACAGTTATGACTCTCCTCTCGTAATCACCACCTGCAGCCGGCTCTGTCTGTCTGTGGATATTTCCAGGTGTTGGGTTTTACAGAGTTGTGATTTTCTGTTTCTGTCGCTGCGTCTCTGCAGGGGAGAAGTGATCTGCAAGGCCGGAGCAGAGGAGGCCGTTATTTACGCTGATATCGGTGAGTGGAGGAGCGCTGGGCTCGTCTCTGCAGACTGAGCATCAGGAAGATAAACGAGCACAGGCTGATTTCTGTCAGTGACGTCTTCTGGACGAGCAGCACAGTGGCACTGATAACATCTGGATGATAGGGCAGCGGCGCGTCTCGGCGCTCTGCTGCGGTGTTGAAACGTGATTGATCAGACCGAGAAAGATTAGTGGGATGATGCATCTCGTGTGGAGGGCGTTACATTTTAACATGAAACAAATTACACTAATCTTTTATTCAAATAAGTTTTATTAGAGAATCATTAGCTTATTAATCTTCTCCAGGGTTTTCCAGTAAATTCAACAATACACTGATAAAAGGCAACAACACTGACACACACTTATATAGTTTATATAAGAAAACACAGAAACAAGACGTTCTTTATCCTCATTTTGTAATTTTCTCTTAAGCACATTGAACGACCTCTGTGTTTGATAATGTGATGTAGAAATAAAGGAGCTTTGCCTATAAAGAGAGGAGAGATAAAAGGAACATCTGACAATGTTCAGAGCAACAACACAAACTACAGACTGAGAAATGATCCAGTAGAAACATTATTCTAACAGTCACAGAGGTGATTAAATCAGGGCAGCTGTACTGGATTGCATCATCGTGTCCACTTCCTGTGTGTGTGTTGACCCTGTGTTAAACCTGCGTCCCCAGACCTGCAGTATCTGGCCGACATCCGGCAGCAGATCCCGATCGCAGCTCAGCGCCGTGACGACCTCTACGCCGTCACGTCAGTGCAGGAGGGATCCGGCTGAGGAACCAGGAGCGAAGGGGACGAAACGCCAACTACACATCAGGTCTCTGCCGCGGCTCGTCCTCTTCCTCCCGGGGCTCTTTATTGTGGAAACAGGAAATGATTGATTCCCAGTGATTTGAGCGCAGTGATGCTGCCGAACTCTTCAAGGTGGAACTGTGATTATCTCTTTATGACGTCTGAAACAAGCAAGTCGATCAACTGAAACTGAAGATTTACCTCTTTTTAATCTTTCAGAGAGAAACTATTTTTACAGGAATTATTTTCATCCCTTCACAGACAAACACTGATTATCTTGTTTTGTTCTTTCATCCATTTCACTTTATTTTGGCTCATGAAAAAAACATTTGTTGATCGTGGCTTGACAGTTTTGAAATGTACAAAAAATAAAAGAAATTATTGAAACATATGAATAGATCTGTGAGGTTAAATGAAACTTTATTGAATCTTTATTAAATGTTGGAAATAAAGAGAGAGAGAGAGAGTGTCCAGCAGGAAGTGAAGATGGTGGTGAGACACTAAATATACTTATCTATACAACCCCACAAAACACACACACACACACACACACACACACACATATTAAATAGTCAACCCAGTGGTTAATGTTTACAAATCAGTGCTCTGTTGCCTGAGGCTGAAAAAGTGACGGTTGAGAGATTGTGGTTTTAAACGTCGGTCTCTTTCGACTGCAGCTTCATGGCCTCGGCCTCCTTCTCGTACAGATGTCGTCTCCTGTATCCTGGAGACAACAGGACAGTCATTTCAGTCGACAGCAGAAGGTTTTCAGCAGACACAGAAACAATAGCACACTAGAGAACGTGTTCCACTTCTGTCGAATACAGCTGCATGTTTGAGAAAAGCTTTGTTAGTGCTGTGTTTACAAATCAGAGCTCTGTTGCCTCAGCAACAAGCACTTTACATACATGCAGGTTTAAGGATGTGAAATACTGATCTTGATGATGAGAGGTCACCTGACACTGTGCCCTGCTTCCTGTCACATGACACCATGTGGTCGACCAGAAAGTCTTTTAACTTTCTCCAGTTCAACCAGTAAATCTACACAATCCGTCAGCTGCCCTGCTCTCTGCTCTTTCAGCTGAAACATTGGAACATTTTTTTTTTGTTGCCAAAAATACAATCGAACACACAACGTATTTTAGTGTTAACAGTTTTCACAAAGCGCTCCAACGTTTGACAATCAAATCATGATGGTAAAAATGTTCTGAGCCGAGATCTGGAGCGATGGATGGATGGATGGATGGATGGATGGATGGATGGATGGATGGATGGATGGGACAGGTCTGACAGACGTGGGCAGGATATGATGGATAAAACTGGTCGAACCAATTTTTCCACAAATTTTGTGGAAGTTACGAAACTAAAGAAACACGAGTGACGGAGCAACCAGGTCAGAGCGCTCAGCTCCGTCCACTGCAGCAGAAAATGTTTATTATCAACGGTCACAAGGACGTTTTACTGTGAGTTGTGTGAGTTAGTTGTTTGGTGCCACTGGTCTGCAGGTGTCACCGATTGTTACCATGGAAACATGGTTCGTAGTTTGACTGAGGGGTAGAGTGGCAAACTTTTTTATTTTTTGTGAGAATTGAGACCAGTCTGAAAAATCCTCGGTCCCGCAGAGGAGAAACATCCAGGCAAATGTGTGGTTTTATTTTGGAACAGTGGAGGCTGTGAGCGGGTTTATTTGCATGCGAGGATCCTGGTTTTGAGTTTTATCCTGGTTTTGGATCTCATTCGGGATGTGACATTTACATGTAGCACGAGAAATGTTATGATTCATACCCATGTGCCCCTATGTTCTGTTGTTTACATGCAACAGTATCCTGCTCTCTGTAGTTTCCAGGTCACATTTCTGAAAACATGCACAGAACACAACCTGGATACTCCAGAAACCAGATCATAACTAGTGCACATGTAAACACACTTGATGTAGTTTGTGGCGCGTCTGTCCTGTCGTGAAGATCCCTACCTCTGTTCTGGCGATGTTGCTGGTATTCCTCCTTCCTCCTCTTACTTATCCTGTCCAGGTGGATCTGATAGGCCACTCCCGCTACCACCATGAGGCCAACCACCACACAGAGAGCTGTGCTGAAGATCCACATGCCCTCTGATGCTCGCCGGATCATCGGGCTGCCCTGCACGCCGTCTGAGCACAAGAACCAGAGATTAGTGAACGAGAGGTGACTTACAGGAGCGTCTGAGGCCTAGCAACTGACGGAGCGGGTGTCAGTCACTCACAGCTCGTGGAGGTCAAGGTTTGGTTCATGGACATGTTCTCTATAACGCACGACACACTGGAGTCTTTGGAGACGTTGACCGTCAGGAGGCTGGTGATGTTGTAGAGATGGGAGTCAGGGAGCGATGCTGCCAGGGTCCTCACTGAGCCTTCAGGGGGCTCCTCTGTGTCATTGATGAGCCAGTAAACAGCAGGTTCAGGAAAACCTCCGCTGGAGTGACACAGGAAGGCCGTCTCAT
Organism: Seriola aureovittata; assembly: GCF_021018895.1. Taxonomy (NCBI): domain Eukaryota; kingdom Metazoa; phylum Chordata; class Actinopteri; order Carangiformes; family Carangidae; genus Seriola; species Seriola aureovittata. The sequence goes on along the minus strand of NC_079369.1, from coordinate 2,664,856 downwards.
CTCCTGGCGCTGCTTCTTCCCTCTGCAGCAGTGGGGAGCTGAAACTGGCTGCAGACAGCCATCAGAGACATGAGTTAGTTCCTCTAAATCATCCTCTGATTACTTCCTATGTGTCAAACACTGACCTGCTGTTCTGAGGCACACGGTGCACAGGGCAGCACTTTGATTCTCCCCTGAAATGAGGAATAGTCTATAAAACACTTTTTCCTCTGTGGGATCGACTGCAGGCAACTCCAGAGACAAGTTTCCAGTCAGTGCAGCGTCAGAGGAGAGTTTTGCGCTGTTCGTGCTCCATCCCCCAACATTTACATCCTCTTCCCATTCTGACCTGAGCACCACTTTATCATCTCTCCTCCACTCAATGGAAAAATTCACATGGGTTAATAATTCAGGGTAAAAGCAGGGCACTGAGACCGGCTTTCCCACTATGCCAAGGACACAGTCTTGCTCTGTGAATAAAGAAATGAGGGTACATCATTAAGTTTTATTAGCAGCAGTTATTTCAGTGTCTAATCTGCATGATCAGACAGAGTCCTCTTACCCAGACAGGCGCAGACACTGAGGAAGCTGAGCAGCAGTCCTGTGCGCCACAGTGCCACCAGCATCGCCCTCTGTGGGCACGTCTGTGCGCGCAAGACGCAAAAATAGTCAAAAACTAATTTGCTTTTTAATTTAAAGAACAAAGACATGTCTGTTACTAACTTATATCCTTCTAACTTAACGTCCCCGTCTTCTGCTGGCTCCCTTTAACAGCTCCAAGTCTTACGCACACAGTTCATCACGCTGAAGGAATCCACTGTCATGTTGCGGCTTGTTGAACCACGTCTGGGTTCTCTCTGGTCTTTTCTGGTTTCATTAACAAACAGTGTCGCCGTCGGATTTTTAAAATGAGCAGATTCCCAGGCTGAACGCACTGAAAAACACCGGCCTCCCCAGTTCCCAGAAACACTGCCGTTGTTACGAGCCACTGTGCGGACTTCAGTCCAACCTGTTTGACTTCTTTTCAGGTCACACACACCCACACACACACACACACCCGAGCTGTGAGGAAGGCAGGATATGACACCCAGCACAGGTTCACATATCAAAAGCGTGAGTGTGAGAGGATCCTACTCTAAAAGAGATACTGTTCAAATTAACACCAAATATTAAACTTTTCACCAAACGTAATATAGATCCATGCTGTATATTCTAATAGTGAATATAATAATTTCAAATTTTGTAAAGATGATATTCAATCTTTACAAAAATGAATTTTTAATAGCTGCAGATTTTCTCTATTTTTTGTCAGTTTCTCTGTTTGGGGGAACAATTAATGGCTGTGCTCAAAAAACAAACTCAACACTTCATTATAGTGACACTGTTTGGAGGATTAATGCAGGAAAAAACGATATGTTGCTGCAAAATATTATTTACACAAATGTAAATATATGATATAATGTTCGAAGTATTTAAAAACAACTGGTCATCTTTCTTAAATCTTTAGTTAATAGTAATTAACCTTAATTACCTTTTACAAGACATTTATCTTTTACGTTTTTACTTATTATATTATTTTCTTACCATTTATTTATTTTAATTCTTACTTGTTTAACTATGCATTTGGCGGTTATGTTTTCACTTGTAAGCTAATGTCTTTATCTAAGATGCTTGGTTTAATTTTTTTAATAAGGTTTAAAAGCTCTATATGACTGAAATCTATATCTACCTATAACCATACAGAATACATACAAAAACATACAGTAATATCAGCAGAAAATAAGAAACAAACATAAACCATGTTCAGATGAATTGAAACTTAAAGTGGCACAAGACAAGACAAACCATTTAGTGTAGGTGAAATAAAATGAAAAGTAATCATTACCTTCAAAATAATCTGAGATGAAATGCACCAAAAGCATGAAAATATCTGTCCTTCGAGCCTAATATCTCCAAGAGAAATTATACATAGCGTAACAAGAATGAAGCTAAGGCTAAGCTAGCACTGTAATGTCAGCCAGAATAAAAAGTCAAAATGAAAATTATATTAAACCTAAAAAATGCAATAACCCTGCAGTCCACTAGGGGGCAGACGGTAGCTGCGAGAAACCGATATACTTTTATAAAATTCATTTTGTACTTTTGTGTTAAAAGAAGTGTAATGTTCCATGGACAGAATTGTTTCCATATAACTTACGTTTTAGTATTTTTTCAATAAAGAAAGAAATAGTGAGAACAAACTGAGAGCGGAAATTACATAACCCGGAAGTAGACGACGACCGTTAGTGCGAAAACGTTTTCTGGTCCCTGAGTTCAGACTTCCAGGCGATTTCCTCATCCTAAACTACATATAAAGGCCTCATCCGGTAGGATTTAGGTAACAAACACAAACTCTACAAACCACTGGGGACAAATCCAGACATTTAACCACCTGCTGGTAATTGAGATTTGGTTTATTATTTATTTTGTTAGGCAGCCTGGGAGGAAACGCTGCCTGGAAGTCGTAGCTCGGGAACAAAATGCCGGGAAACCAAAGCTGAACTGAACGACAGCACATGGACTGAAACACAACATACTGCCTTTTCAGCTCATATAGCTATAGCTGGTATTTAACTTTAGATATATGAATTGAATAGGTAAAATAATACATACAGTGCATTAACAATACTCACAGCTACAGTAGGTGGCAGTGTGAGCTCCTCGGGTTGTTCCGACCCTTCAGTAAACAAGAAGAAGAAGAAGAAGAAAACGTCAACAGTCGTGAAGGGTGACCTGGTGGCTGTGTTTTAGGATGATCGGTGTAACTAGTTTGCACTGTGTGATTGTGAGATTAAACTGCACCCTCGATGATACCAGTAAGATATCAACATGACGTCACTGAGGAGGATCTATCCATGGCGGCCCCTCCTGCAGCGACCCTGCACACAGAGCTGTCAGAGAGCAGCTCCACCACCCAGCAGCCTCCTCCACACTCCTCACCATGCAGCTGCACTGACCTCCTTTAAGCCACAGTGGCTCAGAGCTTCGCCCGCCACCCTCCAGTCCAGAGCGTTTGCACTCTCTGCATGCAGGTTCAAGAGAACAGACTCCTTCAACAGTGGACAGCGGACAGGATTCACAGAGGATGAGGTGGAGGAGCAGGATGGAGATTTCATTGAGGACCGTGAGGTGGAGGAGCTGTTCCAGGAGCAGGCCCCTGAAGGCATCACAGGGGGACAACACAGGGTCTTCATCATTCAGCCTGATGTGAAGTGGGGGAGAAAGAAGCAGCATCTGACCACTGGTAACAAGACGAGCTGTGGATGTGCGAGTGTGGATCATGTCGGAGGGTTCATCTCACTAACTGCTCTCTCTCTGCAGCTGAGCTGATGATGGCCGAGGCCGTGGGGCTCGTCAACACTTTAGACAACTGGAGAGTGGTGGACACAGTCATCCTCTCCACCAAGACACCAGAGAAGAAGAGGATATTTGGCAAAGGCAACTTCCAGTTTCTTACAGGTATTATCCACTGTCAGTGTCCACTCGTGAATCTATGCGTTAAGCCGTGTCTTCATATAAGTCATCTGTGCTTTTGCCCCTTCAGAGAAAATCAGGCAAACATCAGGAATCACTGCTGTGTTTGTGAATGTTGAGCGTCTGTCTCCTTTGTCTGAGGTGAGCGTGTCTGAAAATCGCCCTCTGGCTGCACGTAGAAAGGAGAGCTGCACTGACGGTTGGTTTTTCATCCACACAGAGAGAGCTTGAGGAAGCGTGGGGGGTTAAAGTCTTTGACAGATACTCAGTGGTCCTTCACATCTTCCGCTGCAACGCCAGAACTAAAGAGGCCAAGTTACAGATCTCTCTGGCTGAGATTCCCTTGTTGAGGTCACTTTAGCTGCTTTACATTTTCCATCCTTTAAATAAACTTTCTTCTGTTGCACTGCTGCTTAAAACGTCTTAATCTGGTGTCATGATGCCATTGTTTGTATTAATTCTTGGTATTTCACTGGCAGATCTCGTTTGAAAAATGAAATCTCAAACATGGATCAGCAAGGTGGAGGAGCGAGGTACATCGGAGGTTCAGGTACTGTGGCGTCGCCTGCAAGTCCTCCTGTGTGGTAGTTATTGAGCTTCAGCTTGGTGATCGGTGTTTACAGGTGAGACGCTGTTCGAGGTCCAGCAGAGGCTGCTGAAGGAGCGGGAGATGAAAATCTGCTCAGCGCTGGAAAAACTGCGGCGAAAGAGGCACCTGCTGCGATCTCAGCGAACACACAGAGAGTTCCCCGTCGTGTCTGTGTTGGGATACACAAACTGTGGTGAGAGCGCGGCACCACACAACACCAGGTCCAGCAGTAACCGTGCTGGTGCAGTGTTTTTGTTTGACATTGTTCGGTCATGTCTTCGGTTTGATGGTGTTTTTCTCCGACTGTCTGCTCAGGAAAAACAACTCTGATCAAAGCACTGACCGGCGACAGCGGCCTCCAGCCCAGAAACCAGCTGTTCGCCACCCTGGATGTCACCGTCCACGCCGGCCAGCTGCCCAGCCGCATGACTGTTCTGTACGTGGACACCATCGGCTTCCTGTCCCAGCTGCCCCACCAGCTCATTGACTCCTTCTCTGCCACCATGGAGGACATCAAACACTCTGTATGTACCCGACGCTGACATCAGGGATGTGTGTGATGTGTCAGAGCAGTGTGTTGACCACAGCGCTCCTCTCTCTCATACTTCAACAGGATCTGTTGATTCACGTCAGAGACATCAGTCACCCGGAGACGGTCAATCAGAAGGTGAACGTACTGAATATCCTCAAGAACCTCGAAATCCCCGAGAGGCTGATGAGCTCCATGGTAGAGGTCCACAACAAAACCGACCTTGTTGACAGGTAAGAACAAAAATCCTGTTCCACCTGCAAATTTTCAACATCAATCTTAAGACTTTCAGAGATTTTTAAAATTCTATTTAAAGTGGAAAATAAGACCAGGTTCAGCCCTCGAGGAAAAACAGAGAAAATACAGAGATCTGTTGTCGAGCCTTTAAATTCTAGGAGGTCAGATTTATGATGGATTGAATTTCTTAAAGCGAGATCTTGCTTCATACCACAAATTTGAACTTTAAAGAGCTGAATGTAGGAAATAAAATGATTTATTTATGTGACTCAAAACCAGAGAAGAAATTCATGATCATCATTGACCTATTGTTTTTATGTGAATGGGACTGAGCCAGTGTTTCCTGATCCTGTCAGCTATCAGTCTGCAGAGACCAGCGCTCTGCCCATATCTGCCCTGGAGGAGCGAGGCCTGGACCAGCTGAAGAAAGCAGTAGAAGAACAGATTGTAAAGTCGACTGGAAAACACATTTTCGATCTCAAAGTCGACCTCAGCACTCCTCAGTTAAGGTGAGAGCTGGTTTTCTTCACTGTGCATTTTAATAAATAACAAATCATCCGTAGTAAACGCGCCTCCTCATCCACAGCTGGCTGTACAAAGAGGCCACCGTTAGGGACGTGCAGGTGAATGCAGATGACGGCTCGGCTGTCGTCAAGGTCATCATCAGCAACGCTGCGTACGGACGCTACAAGAAACTGTTCACAGGCAGATAAAGTGGGGAGAGGAGCGATCCTCCCTCCTTCAGGGCAGCAGCTCCAAATACAAGTGGTGCATGTGAATCAAGAAACTGCAAACTGACCACAAACGTCTTTAAAAAACTATGTATTGTACAGTATAATAAAACAATCCTGTAAACATATAAACTGCACATTAGAACTGTAAATTCAAAACATACAGAATGTTGTGGGATTAAAAAACACCTGAAATGAACGTAAGAAATTCAGAAACCGTTTCTATCTAAATATTTCCTCCAGTTCAAACTCTACATGTGGATAAAAGAGCAGATAGAAATATAGAAAAGAGAAAATGAGGTATTTTGGAATCAGTGGAATTAAATCACAGCTAGTGATGTTTCTTCATCTGGCTGTTCTTCTTCTGCACAAGTTTTTTGTTCAGTGCAATGACCAGAGGGCAGAGTGGAAGTGGCCCCACAAAGTCTCCCGCGATGATGTTGAGGCTCTCGGGGTCCGAGCCGGGCGCCTGCTCCTCCACCCAGTTCTTCAAACACTCCCAGTTACTGAAGGTCAGCGTCCGCAGGGATTCCTTCGTGTGTGTGGTGATGTAATACCTATCAGCTGTCAGGTTCAGGCCGGAGACGAAGAAGCTCTCTGGGGGTTAAAAATCCAGATTTAATAACTAGTATGTTCATGAAAACACTCCAGGAAACACATTTAATTGGCTGATAATTAGCAGTTTCTAATGTAAGGTTAGACTCACCTGGACGCCCCAGAGCTTTGTTCCAGTCCAGGTAACTGATCACTCCTTGTGCTGTGCGCTGGTTGGCCCACCAGTAGGGGATGTCAGGCCACAGCTCCTCATGTCTCTCTGCAGTCTGGGCGTCGTAGGACAGGACGACCTGGTAACCAGACGCCCACAGACTCCGCAAGGTCAGGACCGACTCCTGTGTGAGGAGGGCAGGTCAGATGTGTTGAGGCACAGTGTTGTTTTTACCCCGAACATCAGCATCGCAGGGAGGAAACTCACCTTCCGGGGACAGAGTTTAGGGCCGAACAGCTTCTTCAAGGAAAAAATGAAAGATTCGTGGCATCTGTCGTCCATTCCCTCAAAGTGGCTGCAAGCAAGAATAACGATCTCTTTTGGATGAGACTCGCACCAGGTGGCAGCAGACTTCAGCGTTTCCTGTAAAGGAAGCACATTTACTATAAACACACTATAGAAGCGTGAACTGAATCGTTTTTATTAATGTAATTAAACTCACCAGCACTGTTAAATGAGTGTATATGACGTGTGTGAAGTAGAGGTCGCTGGATGAGTCGTTGGGTTTGTGTGCAATGCGGAGATCAAAGAACCGAATCCCCATCGACAGCTGCTCCTCCATGCTTTTATCCTGAAATTCATTTTTATCACTGTGTTTCCGTTCTCCGTGTTTGTCATACAAGAGAGTTAAATATATTGTTTTACAGTCATCGATATCATTTGGCTTAAGAGCCACAAACAGACGCTGTGCTGAAATGACTGTTTGTCAAAATGTTTATATTTACAGTGGATCAAATGACTGTGTGAAATATGAGTGGGATCACTTGTAGTAATGAACCCACAGAAAACTACTATCTGACTCTGCAGTTCCCCTCAGCTCTAATAATAATAATTATAAACTTTATTTATATTATACCTTTCATTCAAGAAATGCAGCACAAACAGATGTACAGCAAAGAAATCACATGAAAAGACATAAACGTTGTGTCCGCTGTCCCATGGTGGCCAAAAAAAATCTGTTATTACTGTTATTTAAAGTTTAAAATATATTGTCTATTAATCCAGTTTGTTGGTTCCTTATTTTCAGACTAAATTAACTTTGACTTGTTGAAACATTACTTCATAACGACTCCAAAATATTAACTACAACAGTTTGTGTAAGATGTAAGGAATAAGTGTCGTGGTTGAACTAAGGATGAGATTCTTTACTTTTACGCAATTTACACAAATTCCCCAGATGCTAGAGAAGGTGTTTTCTGTTGGACCTGTTGTTTAGATAGACAATGCACAGGTTGCCAGGCGTTTTCACAGCAGAGCAGCAGTAATGTGACAGAGCTCCAGTCTCACAACGGCACAGTAGGCAAATCACAAGTAGGCAAATCAGAGGTGAGACTACAACAGAGACACAACTGGATAACCTACTACTCTCACATCTCTCTGCACCAACAGGCCGACTGATGTGTGGTACGAGAACACCACACCAGTCTGTCCTGTGGATGTTCTCATACCACATACCACAAGTTGTCTGACTGGTGCTGTACGTTACAGGTGTACCTTACATAAATACCTGTGTGGTGGCCCATCTGAAGATGGCAGGTCTTGTAAAGCAGTGGAACAGTCTGTCCAGGAGCCTGAAAGAGTCGGACTCAGACCTGAGCAGAGGGGAGTTTATGTCCAGGCAGTAACTCATGGCATCATGGCTCCCTGCATGAACAGGTGTGAACAGACACAGTAAAGCACCGCTCAACACACCTGCGATGTTAAAGCTCAACTACAGATGATCCTCACTGCGAGGAGGAGGGAAAAGAAATAAGGCAGGTACAATGAACATTAAGATGTAAACTGTCCAAAACCCAAAGATACTCAGTTTCCTACTGAAGAAAAACGGTAGAAATGAATTAGTCTCCATAAACTGCATTGTGCTTATATGTTGGATAGGTATAATAATAATCTGCGTTGGGAGGTTTCATTACAAATCTGCGGAAACAGCGAGATAAAGGTGTTGGATATACCAGGTATGGCCAGGTTCGTCAGAGGAAGGTCCCACAGCTCCTCGGGCAGCGCTGACATCCAGTCCTGGCAGCTGTGATCCATGTCGCTCAGTTGGTCTGAGACCTGCAGGAAAACTCACTAACACCAGGTCTGAAGTATAGATCTGAGAAAGCAGCTGAGGCCGGTCATCATATGATCGGTCCTGATCGTCTCCTCAACGTGACCCACTGCAATGATCGACCACAGACGGCTGCACGAGGGAGGAGGAGGAGGAGGAGGAGGAGGAGGAAGGACAGAGATGAAACTTTGAATTTCCTGATTTATTTGCGGTGGTGACTGACAGGTGACGCCGCACCGAGTCACACAAGTGGAGCAGGTCGGTTCACCTGACGATTCACGGGAGAAAAACCGAAGACAAACCGAAAAAACGTGTCTTTAAAACACATTATTTACACTTCCCCTCGATCAAAACACCTCTGTGTGGCAGCTGTGACGTACAACGAGGGGGGCGGAGCAAACATCAGATGGAAAAAAAAAAAAAGGTTTAGCCTGATTTTATTTGATTTAATTTAATTTTGTTTTGTTTTGTTTTGTTTATTGTATTTTTCCAGCTCTTTAAATTACTCGTAAAACCATTTTTCAATTTCAAATTAATTGTTATATGATGCTGATTTCAGTAAAACTTTTTTGGTGATGTGGGACAGTTTGGTTAACATGATGTTGTAATACTGTTGTCTTCTTGTGATTTCATCATGTGTATTGGAAATTGTTTCCAATGATAATGATTTTTCCTTCAGTTGTAAAAATTGACGTTTCCACTCAGGAATTGTCTGTTTTTTAAAATTATGTTCTTATAGATTTTTAAATCTATTTCATTGTATATCGTTGTCAGCTTTCTTACTTTGTCCTTTTTCTTTAAACAATAATAATGAATTTAGTCCACTTCATTTGGCTGAGTTGTTCTACAGCCTGATGGCGGTGGGAACAAAGGATCTCCTGAACTTCTCTATTCTGCAGCGCAGTGATATGAGATGTTTCCTGCCGTAGCTGCTTCTCTGTCCTGCCAGATTGTTGTGGAGAGGATGGTTGGTATTGTTCAGGATGACATCCATCTTACATTGCATGCATTTCTCCGCAACAGTCCTGAGTGAGTCCAGACTTGTCAAGGACACAAAAAGGACACTGGCCACCACTGATAAATTGTCTCTCACAGAGCACAACCTCCATCTGGGATCCACAATAGTTTAGGTTTCATTTACTTTCAACTCGAGAACGTCACATACTTTTATTAGAGGCAGGTCTTTATGTCTAACTCCCTCTGTTTGCTATGTAAAGTTGGTCATAGCCGTTAGTACGAAGCCTCGTTACCAATGACTTCTCTTTCTGCTCTGTGTGTCTTATGTTTAGTTATTCTTCTGCCTCCTTCAGTAATAAGGATACTTCGAAACAAAGTAGTTTATTTGCTGTAATGGAGGCGAGGCTCAGTGTATTGGAAGTGCTCCTCCAATTCCCTGCAGTTCTCAAGCAGCCGGGAAACCAGAGCGGCTCAGTAGACTGAGACTCAGCACTCTGCTGACCAGTCAGTCAGTCAGTCAGTCAGCAATTATAGGGCTGGTCCAGCCAAAAATAAACATTTTGAATTGTTTATAAATGCATTTAAAAAAGTTATCTTATTTATTTTCATTTTCATAAAGCAATAAAATAATTATCATATACACAGACCTATATTGTTTCATAATGCACATTTCATTGATGACCTTTTTTTTTTTAATTGAGCAAAGTATCAATCAATTATAATTCAACATCGTAGAGTCTATTATCACTCCATCATGGCTTTTACATTAAACTCGTGAATAACAGAGACTGACATTAATTGTTTATCTACTTTTCACCATGTTTGTCAATTAGGTGCATTTGAAAAAACTGGTTATACTGGTTGGCTGTAGATCTTTTTAAAAAGCATGTAGCTGGTAAACCTGACTGGTTATTACATAACAGCAGTTCAGACACACAGTGTAATACAAGCTATTGTGAAGGAACTGAAAAGCATTGAAAAGGAGGAACACAAAAGCTGGGACTTCATAGTTTGAAGACACTGTCACTTCTCTTGTGTGAGACAAGACTGTGACGGTCCAGCACAGGAAACATTGATCTGTCTGTCCGAATGCTGAGTGAATAAAATGACATAATTAGCTTAAAAATGCTCATGTTTATTTGAAAAGCTCATCTCCACAGGCACAGTGGTGCAGCATTATTTTAAACCAAGGCCTACCCTGCTGGCTCAAGTCAATTCTAAGTAGAACAGTCAAGGTTGTTTTCATGCAAATAACGTTTCCATGCATTTTGCATAAGTTTCATGTGTTCTCTACATTCTCTACGGATAAATACGTGTATTGTAGGTGATACAGTTTAGCTACTTCTTAAACTTGCTGCCCACATGTCATATTTAAAAAAGTCTACATTACAGTCATATGTGCTCTTTGAATACATTATTTGTGCTTACTCATTTAAAATGCCTACATTAAGGTGAGATTAGTAGTATCATTATTGCTTTGGTCGCCGTAACATAAAACGAGCCGCCTTGCTGACTTGTGAAAACTGATACAGTGCATTGCATAAATAGTGAACTGAATGTAAACAAACAAATGCAGTTCAAAGTAACAGAAGTCTGTTTCCAAGCAGCTTTAGGACTGAAATATACATTTCACTGCCTCCAGTAAGTGCATTTACATGTAAATGAATAGTTCAAGTACTCAAGTATTTTTTTCTGCCGCTCTTAACAAAACAAGCTTGTGTGTATTTCATGCTTTGATTCACTTCTTTTTTTTCGTAGAATAACGTAATGTAATGTAATGGTAAAAATTCATGAGGACCATTTCAGTAGTTTCTCATTCAGTGTAACAACAGTTGGTACAAAGTGGCTCTCGGTGATAAAGTCCCCAGCAATGATATTGAGAGAGCCAACTCTGGAGCCGGGGGTCTGCTCTTTGACCCAGCTGAGCAGAGTCGGGTACGTGGACACCACCAGGTCCTTCAGGGACTCTGTCGGGTGTGTGCAGATGTATTTCAGGTCCTCTGTCAGATTAATTCCTGTGACGAAGAAACCTCCTGCAACACAAAACGCACGTGATTTTATGAGTGGTGTAGGCCAATTACAGCGTTAACGCACAAATAATTGACAGGTCATCCGTTACATGTCTAGTGGGTGCCGTGGCGTGGTGTTCAAACCAGCAGCAGATTACCTGGTCTGCCATGTTGCTTCCTGTGTTCAAACTCCTCGATAAGAGCCTCAGCTTTGCATTTATTGGCCCACCAGTAAGGTATGTGTGGCCACAGGTCGCCGTGACAACTGGCAATATTGTGCTCATAGGAAACAATCACTTGGTAGCCTAAAGCCCACAGGTTTCGGAGAGTTAACACTTCCTGAAATCAACAGAATAATAGGCTTAGTTTCATATTCTGGGAAGATATTTTTAGTTTCATTGAAAGTGTAACGCTGACATTATTTTATATTTTTCTTACCACCAACAAATCCCATGAAAAGACCAAAACCAATCAATGTGCCTGTCCGTAAGCCCCTATCCAATCAGCCTTGAGCCCATTGGTTCCTACTGAAGATGTAAATCTCACATATATATATTCAAAGTAGCTTTGTTTTTACCAAAGGTTACTCAAACAGGAGTAAATAGAGCATTTGTTAGAAACTAGTTTCAGCTGTGGATTAATCCACATTTGGTGCACAACCGTTGTGAGTATTTAAAAGGGTCTATTTGTAAGTTTCCTCTGCCAGGAGCAGGTGTTGATTGTTGCTTGACAAGAGCTTCGGCCATCGATGCGTTTATAAGACAAGGTTATAATACGTCTTCAGGGCAGATTGGAGGCTACAGTGAGTCGCTATTGGAAAATAACGAGACAGGTCGGGCTAGCTTGTTAGCATGCTAACTTGAGTAGAGGAAAAGATGCGATAGAAACAAGAGTTAATGTTGTTGCTTTCCACCGCCGGAGACAGATCTTGGTGATTAAAAGAATGAAGTTTGATGCTGAACTCACAATGTTTCTTCTAGACTAGTGAGTAAACAGCTGTTGATGCTAACGTTAGCTATGTAGCAATAGCAAAACTTACAAATAGCTCCTTTAAGAAAAATTGAAACATGTCCAGATTGTGGCTTGACAAGATCTTCAGCCAGTGTTGTCTTTGTAATACAAAAGGTTATAATACGTCCTCTGAGCGGCGTTATGTCTTCGCTACAGAGTCGCTATGGTTAGCATAGCTAGCTAGCTGCTAACTTCTTTGGACAATGGAGATCTACAGCACAGAGAAAGACACTAAACAAGGCTTGGTTTTAGCCTTTTGGCAGGATTTGTTGAGCAAACACAGAACATTGCCAACTTTATTCTTCCAAGTCCTTCTATAAACCTGTAGGAGACATCGTACCGTTTTAGGACAGAGTTTGGAGGTGAATGCTTTGCGTATGGTCGTTAGGAGCAGCATGTGGAGCTCCTGGCTCAGACCCAGGAAGTGGCTGAAGGAGAGGATGACCACCTCTTTGGGATGAGCGTCCAGCCACTCTCTTATCTCCATGAGAACAGTCTGTCGGGAAAACACAAGTACCTTAGTAACTTAGTAAGTAAGTTTAGTCTACAGCAAGACTTCTAATTTTAATACACAATTGACACCCTTGTTTAATAGTTTAATAGCACACAAGGAACATTGCCGGGATCTGTTGTTTTTTGGCATTCACATGAGTTTACTATATGATGGAATTTGCCAAACCTGCTCTGGCAGCTTTGTTGGAGAGCAAAGGTGAGACAAGCTGAAAGGTTTTAAAACTTATTCTGCAGCCCAAGTGACTTATGGACTTGTTAAGTATAAAAATGCTTTATACTGTATATCCTCTGCCTGATTTAATCCCTTTGGGACACTTAATATCCACTGTAACGTCACACAAAAGGTCTGTCTCGTGGCTTCATCACATCACTACGTGCAAGAGTGCAGACAAACCTGTACCTGCTTCTCAAAACTGTGTCTAGTTCCATACAAAAACACAGAAAACTGCCAGTTAATTCATGGAAGTGCATGTGACAAATGGGTTTAAGATTATAAATAAAAGTGTTCCTGCTGCAGTAACTGAACTGCATTTAAAACCTCCAAAATTACAACTTTAATGTTGATTTTGGATGTTAAAACATTTACAACCAATCAAATGAAAGGCTCAGAAGAGAGGAGCGACAGGCTTTAGTATCTCACTGCTGAGGATGAATGTGTTGTTTATGGTTATTCTTCTAGATGCAGATGGGCCTTTACAACAGGATAGAAGTCACTGTGGCAAACACTTGTAAACATTTGTGTTTGCATGCCATGACTGTACCTCCACAGTGAGGGTGGTGTAAACACCGTGGTAGAAGTAAAGATCAGTGGAGCTGTCGTTGGGCCTTTGTGCAATTCTCAGGTCACAGTATCTGACCCCACAGTCCAGCTGCTGCTTTATGGTGTACTCCTGCAAGACACAGTGTTGAGGAATCCATTACAGGAGGTCCACCATTAACAATGAGTAACCACCAGCTGGTTTGCGTCTTCTTCTGTGATTTATTACCTGTGTTTTCGCCCACTTGTACACAAAGGGGCGAATGAGCGGCTTCATGTATTTGTCCAGTTTCTGAAGCATGTCTGGTTGGGTGAGGTCAACGGGTGATCTGTCATTCATATCCAGACAGTAGGTTATTGCATTGTGGCTGCCTAAAAAAAAAAAAAGAACACTCATAATCACCATCAGACATATGTGTCATGTGATGTCTACGGTGGCCCTGAGAGCTCAAAGTGCTGCAACTAAAGAAAACACATGCAAATAGACAACAAAACACAAGCAAATGAAGTAAACATCTTCAATTTCCAATTTGGTAGCTCAATGTGCAGCATTTCATCATGATGCAAATGCAAATATGTGTAATTGGTGAATGTATTTCTTATATTGCCCATGTTTTACTTATTTAAAGCATTTTTTTTTTCTAAATGCTGCATATGTGCTGAGGTCGTTTTCTTCATTTGCATGTGTTTTTTCTTTGGTGGCAGTGCACCAAGCTCACAGTCTGTACTACACTGAAACCAGCCACCACTCAATTAACAATCAGCTTCATCAACACTACAGCGTGCTGTTTAGAGGCAGATTACCCGGGATGGACAGGTGGTACAGGGGGATGTCCCACAGAGCACATGGCAGGTGAGACATCCAGCTCTCCATGGGCAGCTCTCCCAGGCTCAGCTCACTCATACCGAGCTCCAGCGTCTGCACAAAGTCACACATTTAATGACCCGGTGAGGTGATTGGATGGTGTTTGGACATTCTGGTTTGGTTTTCTTTTTCGGGGGGGGGGATGGTTAGGATAAACATTCAGAAACAGAAACTACAGCATCGTGTTAGGAGTCACACACAGTAACGTGAGAGGTGTTGTCAAGTGCATCTCACACTTACTTGATCACAGTGCAGCTGCTCCTGTCGCTGAACCGGCCGAACCACCACAGAGGCCAAAAGAGAAGAATGAATGAATTAAAGGCGTGCACCAGAAGAAGTCGTCCATTCCAACGCGGAAAATGTCATGGCTGTACATAAAACATGCATGATGTGATCCGCAGATAAAGCGTGGCCGTGTCCCTCTCCAGCAGCTCGGTCCGGTTACCTCTTACACCTGCATATCCCGGGATGGCGAGGACGGGGAGCCCGGCGCATGTTAGTTCCGATTATCGGTTATCCATAACGATTTGATTCCAGCGTATGTTTTACCGGGAGCTTCAGGTGCATCGGTGTTGAGTGAGTCAGTATGCCGGGTGTGAGTCGGTCCCTGAGGTGCAGCAGCAGCAGCAGCAGGATGTGCGGGGAGGGCGGCACCGCGCCTGCTGACAGATCAGCAGATGCGGAGTCTCTCCTCTTAAAGAGCCCGCCGACATGGCGGAGGGGACGGAGTCTGACAGAGAGGTGATGCTGCTGTGTCGCTCTCTGTGGCTGGAAACTCCCGGAAATACTGCACCTCTGCCCACATGCCCTCACTATGGAAGCCGGTTTCCACCAGCGAAAGAAAAATAAATATCCCCACGGTAAATCGAAAGTATGAGATAAAAAAAATAAATTGATATTATGAGATAAAAAAGTCCTAATTATGAGATAAGTCATATTTATTAGATAAAAAGTCCTAATTATGAGATAAAAGTCATATTTATTAGATAAAAAGTCCTAATTATGAGATAAAAGTCATAATTGTCATATAAAAAGTCATAATTATGAGATAAAAGTCACAATTATCATATAAAAAGTCATAATTATGAGATAAAAGTCATATATATTAGATAAAAAGTTGATATTATGAGATAAAAAGTCATAATTATGAGATAAAAGTCACAATTATCATATAAAAAGTCATAATTATGAGATAAAAGTCACAATTATCATATAAAAAGTCATAATTATGAGATAAAAGTCATAATTATCATATAAAAAGTCATATTTTTCTACACCAGAGCCTCTTCTTTCTCAAAATCCCTTCAAGGGTGCGCTCGCTTGCTCAGTGCAATCCCATGTGAATTTACAAGCAAATGAAGTATTTCATTAGTTGTAAAGCCACATGAAAGTAGTCCTCTATGAACTTACAATCCATCTCAGTGTCAAATTGAATAGGAGATCTCACGCAAAAGAGCTGCTGCAACTGACGTGCTAAAGTATCCCATAATTTCGACTTTGACTCTGTAGAAAAAGTAGTCCAACATAATTAACAAGACAAACAACAAAATATAGAACGTTTAACACAATCAAATACAGACTGAAAGTGGTACAGTAAAAGATACACATATAAAAAATAGATTAATATTTTAAATCTGGAGCACAAATTGAATGTTTTCACTGCTTTTCTGTTACGTGAGGTAGATGCTGTTCTGATGTAGGACTCTGCTTCCTTCTTACAAGTACAAAAAGAGGGTTTAGTTTTTAAACTATTACATTTATGGATAGAAAAGTGTCAACATTTCAGCTTGTCCAATACTTTGGTTTTTAACTAAGTATTTTAAAAACTAACAGCATTATTATCAGTCTCATCTGTTCTTTGTTTTTAGTACTAATTACCAAATGTTAGCATGCTAACTTGCTAAAGTAACATCATGCCTGTTAGTATCATGCATGTTTTGGGCTCGATTGACTAATTATATAATCTGTAAAAGTAAAAATTAATTTCAATATGGATTGTAAAAGTATCATTACATGTTCTGAACATGTTGATTTGATGAGCTTATGGTAAATTTCCTATATGTAAACGTAGAGCGACAAAAATCACCCCCAATTTTATTGGATTTTTAATAGAATTTAGAGAATATATTAAGACTCTTATTTACTTTAAAAAGTTAAAATAATAAGAATGTAATAAGAATTTTTTGTTTTACAGTTTTATTGTTCTGTAGTTTTTTTGTAGGTTTTTTCAACTTGCCTTTTATATTAGCCAATTTTTTTTCTCCACTATTTTTATTTTCTAATTTTTTACTACTTGTATTTTTTTTTTTTACTATAAGACTAAAGACAAAGACTTTGCTGTGGTTTCAGCTAGGCTATATTTACCTGTAAGCTTGTAACGACAGAATATCTTTCTTATTTTGTGTCTGACAGCTCACGGCCTCTGTCTGCGATCAACAACAGTTTTCAACAACTGGACTTCCTCAAAAAGAGACTGGGCCTTTGTTTACCTCAACTTCAGAAGGTAACACGCCTTTATCTGAGGCAGATCTTTATTTCTAATTCCCTCAGTTTGTTACTAGTGGTCAAAAACTCCACAAGATGCCTTTAAAAGATACATTTCTGATTCACCAATTGTGTTTATTTTCTGACACTTCTCTAATTTCTGCTCTTTTATTTTGTGATTTTGGATAGTTTCACCTCCTCAGACCACTACATGCAATTGAAATGAGACTAACTGAGGAGAAAACATCCCTTTCTGATTGATCTGCTTGTGCTGACGTACAAGAGGTCACGATAAGATCACTTTGCTTTCAAGGGCTATAAGTCAAAAAGATTGTGAACTGCTGATTGAGCTGATAACATCTGTGTCAGAGAAAAGTTAGTTGTCTGTAAAATATGAGTAAGATGCATAAAGGTAGGATTATCCTTTACAACTACAAATCCAAACTATATTGAGACTTTGTCACGTGTTTTCTTTCTGTGCAAATATCTGTCAACATACCTCAGCTTGGCTTGAAGATGACATCAACATACGCTGCAGCAGCTGCCTTTCGTCTTATTTCTCTGCACCGGGAGTTGACCTTTGCACTAAAATGGGCTTTCCAAGAGGAAATTGATTAAGTTGTCTGTTTGTTTGTGATAATTTGGTTGGTCAGGTCTGGCTCCACTTCCTCAGCAGGTCAATAAACCCTGAAACAGCACTAACCGGGGTGGTGGAGCAAACTACACAAGCTGCTCCAGCACTGCTGACTTCAGATTAGAAAACGCCACAGCTTCCCCTCCTCCGTTAAAGACCCTTTCCATTAGTGCATGTACATGTGAAACAGGCTCCTGGTATTTCACATCACAGCACGTTGACACACCATAACTGAATGAAGTTTGATTAATTAATGTTATTAGTTATAACTGTGATTTTTCTGGCTACAAAAAGAAAGGTAACACGTCTGCTGGAGCAAATACAAATAAGTGTGTGGTGGTGGTTTTAGTAAGTGTGGCATTGCTGCCATCTAGCTTTCCATCGGAATAACTGATCCACAGTCATTAATCATTTGTCTGCCTCCCTGATACGAACCTTCTCATCAACAGAAATTCATCTACACAAAGAACACGGATGTTTATTTTACATTTTATTTGAAAATGTATTTTCCAAAGGAGAAACGTAGCATGTGAAAATGCAAATGTAGATCCTTGTTGTTTGCAAAAAAAAAATGTGTTGAATGTTAGTGTTCAAGTGTGCACCTGTTTTTGCAATTTACAATCCACTTCAAGTGTTTGTTGTTGACATGGTTAAAAAACAAAAACAACAGAAATGCATTGAGACAGTATTTGTTTATGCTGCACAGGAGAAACGCTCTTCATCCTGTTTTGATGATTAGTCCTTGTTGACATCATTTTACAGTAACAGTCTTTTTGTGAAGTGATTACAGTGATGCAATTGAAAGCCGTGTTTCACAGTTTCTGCTCTATGGAACATGTAGTGCGTCCTCAGAGGTTCTGTCCCACTTCCTGTGCGTTGACCCCACGAGTGGGGTTATTAAAGTTCATCTGCTTTCTCAGTCCCTCATTTGGAAAGGTCATTTGGCTCGGCCTTGTTCTGATCGTCCGGCTCAGGTTGAAACATGTCAGCAAAGTGAAAACACTTTGCGACTGTTTACTTAAAACTTCGTTTATTATCAGATACTGACAACGTGCCTCAATTACTCTAAATGAATACTGGGGCTGCGGATCAAACTACAATTACACAATCATTTTTGAGCACAACTGCTGTGTCTGAATTACCAACTGTAATTACCACCAACCAGTCACGTTGCAGTTTACATCTGTATTTAAGACTTTGAAGGAATTTGATAAAAAAAAAAGGTTCTAACTGTATTTTTTGATTTGTGATATAGGAATATATGAACAAAATTCATTTGATTTGATTTTGTTGAGCTTTGTTGTTCTTGTTCTGCTCCGTGTGGAGATCAAATCCCTTCTGTGCGTCAGCTACTTGGTCAATAAAGCTGATTGTGATGGATCACAAAGTCGTGGCCATGACAGTAGACAACGCTTCAAATATAGATGTTGCTGCAAAGATGCTAAAAAAATTCAATGTGGACCCACGAGATTTATGTCCCCAAATCAGTATCTAACCAAATTCGAAATATGGTCACAACCTCCCGTTTTGTTCCTGAGTTACAGCGTTGAATAAGTGTTTTTGCAGAACATTAGGATGTCACAGTGAAGCTGACCTTTGACCCTTTGGATATAAAATGCCATCACTTCATCATTTTCTCTCCTTGTGTCATAATCTGCGTATGAAATCTTGAGTTATGGTCAAAAACTTGGTTTTGTGAGGTCACAGTGACCTTTGACCTCTAACCACCAACGTGTAATCGGTTCATATTTGTAAAGTGAACGTCAAGTCGTTCCTGAGACATCGTGTTCACGGGAATCGCACAGACGGACGGACAACGTGAAAACATTGTACAGCTGTGGGACTGAGAGACACCAGATGTTTGGTGTTTATTCTTTGAGCACACTGTCCTAAGTGAAGTTGTTTGTATTAAGACACTATTACAGAATGATGCATTAGAGATGTTTGGCTTTTCTTGGTAAATAAAATAAAATAAAAGTTTTTTTGGTGGTAAAAATGAATTCATCCTTGGCAAAGCTCTTCAATTTTCAATGAGGAAAAAAAAAAAAAAAGAAAAACCGCAATAGTGAAGGCTGATCATTGATGATCTGAGGCCGCTAATAAAGGCAATCTGACTGCAACTGATCCCAGACCTGTACTTAAGTCTTTGCTTCAGTGCATCCAGTTTCAGGTTGTCCCTGAAGGATGCACCGGGGAATGTAATCGTACTTTCTTACACACATTTCCTCCCACTGGGACAAGAACCCCGACCGCTTTACATCTGTTTAACCATGGCATGACAGAACTGAAGCTACTCGCAGAGTGAAACTGCATTTCTACGCACAAAAGGCATTTGTGTTTAAAAAAAAAAAAAAAATGACTCTGCTACTTGACTAATGTTCAATTTATCAAACTGGTGCAGGAGAGGCAGCAGCTCACGACTGAATTTACCACCCGGCACCTCAGTTCTAATTTCTGGGCACAATGACATTGAAGTATCAATAAAGTGGAACATTATTTACATGCCAATTTAAACATCTTATGACCTACAGCTTTAGTCAAAGGCAAACTGAACCTGTGTGTGTGGGGGGGGCAGAGCTGTTTAATACAAAGTTGTGCAGAGTACAAAACGTAATGCTCGCCACAAACGAAAGGCAAGAATGATAATCTCAGAAGACTGACAGCTTTGTTCCCCTCAAACCAGCACTGACAGGGTTACACACTTGGTCCTTAATCCTTCTGGGTGATGATCTCGACGACATCACCCTTCATATGTATCTTCTGCTTCATGTATACAGCACCATTAGCACGGGGTCTGGGGTCTGGTCCCTGACGGAGGTGTTTTCAGAAAGACAGCCTGGCACTTAGGAAGACTGCCAGAGCGTCAGGAGAGAACAGTGGCAGTGAGTGGAGTGGAAAGAAAAATAAAACAAACAAAAAAACCAACAAAAATACAGCTGTCACCTTTGCATGGGGTCTCTGGAGCCCAGCGACTGTTTCCCACGACTGACCCCTTTCCTCGGAGCGTCTGGCTGCGGCAGCCCGACCTGCCGCCGGTGCCTTCCTTTGGCCTCCGGCTCTGAGTCACTGAGCTCCAGGTCGGGACAGTATCCGTCACTGTCCTGGTACGATCGCGCGCTTTTCACTTTGTGCTCAGACACCGGCTTGGCCCATAGTCTCTCCTTGGCCGAGCCCTTGCGGGACAGTTTGTCGGAGGCCCGCAGGTCCTCCGTGGTCCGTACCAAGTTAATGGTCGCCTCTTTGAATGACCTGCCAAAGTGCTCCATGGCAGACTTACGAAAGCTGCTCTTGTCCAAAGCTTCATTAGAAGCGTCCTGGTCACTGGGTGTCTGGCAAGAACTGTCCTTCTGAGCCACAAACTTCTCTAAGAGACTTTTAGATTTGGCCACGCACGCTCGGTCTTGGTCCAGTTTGCCGTTACTGTTGGACGAGTGGCCGTGGAGCGCGGCGTGCAGGGCTAAAGGTTTGCCGGTGGGTTTAACAGGCAGCGCCGGGCTGTTCGAGTGGCTTGAGGAAGCCAGACGGCCGTTGGAGCGCTCCTCTCTCCGACCACGACCGTGCAGCTGAGGCTTCCCCTGACCCAGCCCTTCACCCGCATGTTCAGCAACATTCCCACTATTGTCCGGACAGAGCGGCCCATTACCAGATTTGGGATTTCCATTTCCAAGATTTGAGACTTTGGGCATTTTCAGCTTCAGAGTTATCCGTGGAGGAGGACGAAACAGCATATTCTCCACTGGGAAGGAAACAGGAAGGCCTGAGGACGAAGACGGACAGACAAACTCAAGTTCAGCTACGACTCAAATGACAACAGAATATTAATGAGAGAAGAATAACGCAACAGACGGCTCACCGGCAGACAGTTCCTGGTTCATGAGCTGCACATGCAAGTTGAACATCTGCTCCTGGGCTTTACTCTGCAACAGCTTCAGCTTCTCCCGCCGACTCACCATGTAACACAGATTCCTCACCTGCAGAATAAAAACATCACTCTCTGTCAGTTAAACTGCAAACTTGTTGGAGTTTCCATAAAGCTGGATACACCAAGTTTTCTGACTCTGACTCAGTCTCTACAAATTAACCCAAATTAAGTATAAATTAAGAATTAAGTCTCTGTAGCTCCACAACACTTATGGTGCTAACAATGCACAGCAATGTGAATCATTTTACCTTTATCAAAAAAAAAAGCAGCTTCTGTGATTTGGTTATTGCACTTGACCATTTTGTAATTTCAATTATATTTATATTAAATGTGCCGCCCTGGTTTTTCTAATAATAACGTTGATATTTTGGGCCAGAGCACAGAGGCAGCCGGATGCTGGTCCTCACTTAATGACAAAACAAGATACTTTAAAGATGTCACCTAGGGTTCAGGGCCTGACTTTTTATTAAACCAAAGGATTAATCCAGAATTAAACAGGCAGGATAACTGGAAATAGTAATTAGTTACAGCCCAACATTAGTGCAGTGTAGGACACTAAGTTGATTGTAGCATATATATTCTGACTCCTTATAAATATAAGAAACTTATAAAGAATTAATAAAATGAATAAATACTGCGTGTGCTGAGAAATGCTCTGTAACCAGACAAACACTCGGCTCTAACAGCTACAACACTGCAATGTAACAAAAAGCTCCCACCCTCTCCAAATCCTGACGCAGGTGCATGAACATCCGCATGCGTGTGTGGATGCTGTCCTCCTGAGGCTGCAGCACCAGGTTCTCCTCGTCCTCTTTAGGGGGCAGCAGAGCTTTGTTAAAGTTACTTTTCCTCTTCAGCTTCCAGTACTGATAGATGAAGTCCGCTAAGCGCTCTGAGAGCCCGAGGGCCCGGGCCAACTCCTCCAGCTGGATTAGAGTGTAGAACTCCTCCTCCAGCTCCTGCAGTCTCTGTGCCCGCTGGCCCACCTTCCCCGCCTCACCGGGGGGTTTGGAGCGAGCCGGGCTCAGGCTCGCCTCCCCGGCTTTAGATTTGCTGTGCTTGAGGCAGTAAGACTTGAACTTGACTTCATCCCCTTCGTCCAAGATGGTCTTCATCTCCAGGCTGTGCTCAAAGGCACATGTCACATGGAAAGGAGTGGTGCAGTTCTTTACAGAGCACTGGGAGCACAGAGGAAAAACAGGTTATGTTTAGATGGACTGTAACCCAATTACTGGGAAAACAAGATTACGTTAAGAGCAGGATTTAAGCATTTACATATTTTGAAGAAACCTAATTTTCCTGGTAACTTGAGTTTACATGATTTGTTTCCTAACTGTTACCTACTGTCTGGAGGGTTGCTGGTTAGTGAAAGGAAGAAAATGTCTTAAGAAGAACAAGGAGGCCCCTATGATGATTATATGTCATCCTGAACTTATCCTTACATCCTTATACAGCAGCTGAGAGGAAAATTTTGACATTATGTGAAATAAATTTGTTCATTTTCTTGCCCAAAGTTAGATGAGAAAATGGATGCAACACTCATGTCTTTAGAATATAAAGCTACAGTTAGCTTAGCTTAAAGACTGGAACCCGGGGGGTCGGTGGTCAAAGGTAGCAAAATCTGACAGGTAGCATCACTACAGACTCCCCCCGTTTCCAGTCTTTACGCTGAACTAAGCTAGTTAGCTAGCTGCTAGTTGTAGCTTCACATTTAGCTTATAGAGATGACAGTGGTATCGATCTTCTCACTCAAGTCTCAAGAAGAAAGTGAATCATATCATCATCCTGTTCCTTCTGTTAGCTACCGTTATTGTCACTGGCATGTGTGACATGAGATCTCTTATAGAAGGTTTGTTTATTATGCTTTAAAGAGGCTATTTGTACGTTTTCTCTGCCGCAGAACGTGGTTTCTTGCCGGGAGCAGGTGGTGATTGTCACTTGACAAGAGCTTCGGCCATCGATGCGTTTATAAGACAAGAGGTTATAATATGTCTTCAGGGCAGATTGGAGGCTACAGTGAGTCGCTATCAGAAAATGACAAGACAGGTCGAGGCTAGCTTTTTAGCATGTTAACTTCAGTAGAAGAAAAGATGCGATAGAAACAAGAGTTAACATTGTTGTTGCTTCCCACCGCTGGAGACAGATCTTGGTGATTAAAGGAATGAAGTTTGATGCTGAACTCACAATGTTTCTTCTAGGCTGGTGAGTAAACAGCTGTGGATGCTAACGCTAGCTATGTAGCAATATGTTTATCCTTTGAAAAAAGTTCAGTTTCAATAAAAGTCACTGTGCGGTGGTTAAGTTTGATTTTCAATCAAGTTTATATGAATATTTGGATAATCTTTTCCCCACTACAAACTGCAGTAGAATCTATGTCACGTCCACCGCCTCCTTAAAGGAGCTGGAGTAACAAACTTCTTTAGGAGATTTTCTAAAAATGCCTATTTCCTTTCTGAACACGTTTTCACATTAAAGTTTTTGTCCGGATTAAACAAGCAAGATATAACGTGTTCATTAGTGAGTTACAGGCGTGGTTTTTTCACTTTGGACGGAAACTCACTTGCTTTTTTCCCCCCCGTTTCTTTATGCTTGAAAACCAATGAGTGTATTTTCCCAAAACTATTCCTTTAAAAACAAAAAACTCCAGATGGTGAATGCCTGATACTCAAAGGATAACTTTCTAACTGAGCTAACTAACTACCTCAATTAAGGTTGATATTACTATTGACTGCACAGGATCCACACTCACCTGGATACATGCACCTGTCTTCAGTTTACACAGACTGCAGATGAGAGACCAGCGGCTGGGTGGGATGTGGGAGATTTTGGTGATGGGCTCCATCCTCTCAGGACAGGCAATGCTCACCTACAGAGCAGCATGAGAGGAGATTTATACTGTGAGGGTAGAACTTCTTAGAGAGGTCAGAAGGTGGAGCCGAGGACGCGAGCGCTTGTTTATTTACCTCCGGTATCCACAGGGCACAGCTGACATGTGCCCATTTGGTGCCTTCACGTGTAGCCTTCATGGCGCCGCCCTTCTGGGGACACAGGAGGCACTGCGGGTCGAGGCCGAGCACACACGTCCTGCACAGCCAGTTTCCTACAGGCACTTTGACTATGCCGTAGCAGGCCTGTGGGGAGAAGGGCATTCAGGAACTGGTGAGTGGACTGAACGTATACAGTCCTAGAAACCGCGCTGCGACAGTCGCTGTGTAACTGACACATTCACTGACGACACATGAGGCTGTTTTGCTAAAAATAATAAAGAAAATTTGCCTTTCAAATGTCCAACAAGCGAGTGGTCCTGACAGCTGTATTCAAATGTTTGTATCTGAACGCTAGCACAAGAGCTCGCTCTTATTTTCATGACTAAAACCAATTTATGAGGAAAAAGACTCATTATTGGTCAATGTTTTTACTTCAGACATTAAATGACCATTTCTACTGTGTATTTCTTAACTGGATAATCTCTAAGTTCTTTATTACAATATTTTTAATTATTATACAGCTTCATTATTGTAGTATAAATATTAAATAACTGATTGATCGAACGACTTGTGTTCACCTGGTGGACGCAGATGTTGCACTTGTCACAGAACACCATGTCATTCCCTTCCTCGCTGTCGGGGGAGCGGCACACGTCACAGATAACGTCCTCGTCGTACTCGATCCCCAGACCCTCCACCGTCTCGATGGCGTGGTTCATGTTGTCATGGCACTGCCTCTCCAGGGCTTCCATGGCGCGCTCCATTGTTAGCTCGTCTATGGGCTCCTCCCCTGTCGGGGTATAATGAGCACAAATCTTAATGCTCCCGTTTCTAGCTCAGGAGGACAGATGTCCGCAGCTGCAGACTGGGATAGCACAGTGTGAATTTTAAGATGGATTATCCTTTTTACAATCCCGCTCCTTACCCATGCGGTCCAGCTCTCGGTTGAGCGCGTGCAGCCAGTAGAGGTCCATGTCGTCCAGATCGTAGCGACACATGGCCTCTGCCAGCTCTTTGATGTTTACATAACCTGGTTCGGTCGACTCCTGGCAAGAGCACTGAATGTACTTCCTCTGGTGGCTGTACAACACTTCCTTGGACTTCTCCGCAATAATTCTGAACAACAGAAGACACAAACAAAACAATCTGTCAGCACGGCTCCTCACACAATGACATAAGTATATAAAACAGCTGGTTCGTCATCAGGAGTCTGGTGACGGGGTCGGCGTTACCTGACTGACGGCTCTGGGATGGTTTCTGGACTTGCTGGCACCTGGACTCCCTTCTCCCACTCCTGCTTCCAGGTGTCTGCCAGCAGGTAGTAGTCCTCTGGGGAGACATGGTGGGAGTCTGGCAGCTTCATGGCACTGATCAGGTCTTTTCTGAACACCTGTGGGAGAAGGGAGAGAGGCCGGGGCGTATATAGTCAGTCTGACGCTGATCTTCACAACACGCAACACAGAGCCTGGTGGTGGTGGTGGTGGTGGGAGGGGCTTACTTCAGCTGGTTTCTTCGGGTTGGAGGCGGGGGTTCCAGGTTTACTGCCATACTTGTTGGACGAGCAGAAGGAGGTTGAGGGACCTAAACAGAGTAAGAGTGTATTAATAAAAGAGCTGTGGATAAAATAAAATGCAGTCCAGTTCAGGCTGTGGCGTCTCTCGGGCAGATGACTCACTCTCATTGTCAGAACTGTCGCTGCTGCTTAAGGACCTGAGACGTTTCATCCTGTAACATCCTGCAGAGAAGAAGAGACGACACACTTTAAAAAACACAGTTTAGAGGTTGTATAAAATAATTTAGGTATTCAAATAACCCTGAACCAGGTACAGAGAATAATACTTACTCACCATAAATTTCAAATTGAAAAGCATGCTAGTGGGTCCCTCTGATAAACAATGAAACCTTCACCACTTAATTTCATACCTGCAAATAAGAAATACAGGTGAGTCCAATAAGCATCTGTTCTGTGTACACGCAGTATACCACTGAGGCTTTATGGTCACTCCACCTATGAATGAAATATCTATCTATTTATCTGTGTATCTATCTATCTACCTCATTGGGTCTCTGTTTGGCCTGTAACTTTACAATGAAATGTCCAGTTTACAAACCTACTAACAATATCAGTGAATAATTAAAATAACTGATGATTGATTTCTCTAGGATTCATGTTTAAATTTGGACACCACGAGTCCACGTTTCAAAAATACTTAAGGACTCCAACCCGGCGTAGCCCTAAATACAGTACTACAGTGTTTCAACAGACAGGACATGCCTCACATTCCTCATGAGGACAGGAGGGGCGGGAGGGGAGAGGGCACGAAGCCAAACCCACAGTATACCATAGTGTAAGTAAAAAACTGTACAAACAGTTTGTTACTAGTTATAAAGACTAAACTACGTCTGTGGATCTGGTTCAGTTGGACAATGCCAACTCTTCTGTGAGTCACTCACACACACACACACACACACACACACTCACACACACACACTTCATGTCACAACCTCGCTATTATTCCAGGATGTTTCTTCACTAAAACTCAATGCTATTTTTAAGATGAAGTCGCTCAGCACAAACACGCCACAGTAAACTGTGTGTTCACCTCCACAGCAGAGTCTGCTGTAGCTGCACTCAGAGGATCTGGCGTCTGCCATTGACACGAGTGTTTCCCCTCTGAACACAGTGGACTTTGTGTGTTCAGTTACTCAAGGCCATTAGAGCTTGAAAAATTACTTAAACTACAAAACAATTTCAAATTTTCTGTCAATCAACTCATCGCTTTGACGGCTAATCGAGCTCTGATTGAGAGAAAACTTACAGAACCAGAGAAAACCTCATGACAATGAATGTTGAATGGACTTGCACTTATATAGCGCCTCTCTAATCTTGCTGACCACTCAAAGGGCTTTACAATACTTGTTCAGTATCTTGCCCAGAGACACTTCGACATGCGGCCTGGAGGAGCCGGGGGTCGAACCACCGACCTTCTAATTAACGGACGACTCGCTCCACCTCCTGAGCCACAGCCGCCCCCAAAATTAATATAAAATACGAACAAATATATAATTTTTTCCACATCCCTGAAGTTAATGTCACTGCTCTCGTCCACCCGCTTCCATTCAGTGTTCTCAGTGCTACGTCAGTTAGAGCACAAACCATTAACCAATCTGTTGATGAATAGGAAATTTATACGCAAATATTTTGATTAAATGTTTGTCATTTTAAATGATAAAAAAAACTGAAAACATTTATTGGTTCCAGCTGCTCAAATGTGTTGATTTGCTGCTTTTTTCTGATTTAAATGTTTGTAAAAATGAATATGTTTGGTTGGTCAGAGAAAACAAGCGACTTGAGGCAGCATCTTGGACTGTGGATAAACATTTTCGAGACAACTAATTAAGAAAACGCTGAGTACATTTTTCCTATAATAAAAAATAATAATTAGCTGCTTCACCAAAGTACTCCCATCTCATGTTTTACTTCAGTGTGATGCTGCATTTTACACTATTAGTTTAGGGAGGAAACGGATGGATAAACAGAGTTCAGTATGTTTGACCATCTACTACTGCTGCTACTTTTTGTCTTGCTTTAGTCAGCTGTAGAAAATGTTAACAGGCTGCAGATAGAAAATAGTGTCAGACCACCACAGTTTATTAAGTTATAACTGTGCTCCTGGTTCAACAACACTGCTGCAAATGTTAATGTCATTACAACCTGGGAGCAAGAATCTCCCATTGAGTTGAGGCACAATGAGACAATGCAAGAAATAGGAAGACCACTTTAGTGACCCCCCTCTGCTGCCTCCCCACATACACATACAATAAAAGCTGGTGGTGGTGGTGGTGGGGTTGTAGGCTGTAAAATATGCACGGATATGACGTCATACTGTTCACAAACCGTTCATAAAACAGTAGCCATTGACCAAACTGTGCCTTGTTTACATCTCTCTCCTCATATACTTTATAATCTTGAACGTGTGGCTGTTAGCTGTGATTAGCCTGAGCTACATGTTTGACTGGAGGCTGTTACTGAAATAAAACCGTGAACAGCCAAGTGGCTGCCCTGCCCGAAGAGCCTCGTTGGCGCCAAACGCACACAGAGAGAGAGAGAGAGAGAGAGAGAGAGAAAGAAAGAGAGACAGAGAGACAGAGAGAGACAGAGAGAGAGAGAGAGAGAGAGAGAGAGAGAGAGAGGCCTGGAGTGGGCTGCACTGCAGGCTGTGGAGAAATCAAACATGGGCGCCACCATCATACAAAGATGTCACTTCCTACAGCCATTAAGGCGAATATTTGTACGGCTCAGCTGGGGTTAACCGTTTACCGCGAAGAGCACGTTAACACGTCAGTTGAACATGTATGTAGTTCAAATGCAGAAAGAGTCCAGTAGAAAAAGCAGGAGGGCAGCGGGGCCCGTGGCCTGGATAATAAAACATCCAGGGCAAATCCTGGCACACTGAGCTCCACTGAACACACGAGCATATTGTTCACATTTCCCCCCCGTCTTACCTCCAAGTCCCCGCGCTGCTGGCCGCTCCACTCCAACCACAGATCCGTCAGGATAACACTTCACACGGACACCTAGAAAACAGAAGCTCCGGCTCCAGCTATCGATTAAATTCAGTTTTTTTTTTTTTTTTGTATCCCACCTCAGTGGGAATCTCCTGGGTTGCAATCTGTCCACCACCACGGCACAACAGCTCTATTGTACCGCGCGTCCCGCCGGGTCCTAAACCCCGCCGGTTTCCCTCCATCCTGGGTGCGCTCGATTTGTTTGCTTTGACCTCCCTATTCATAGACAACGGAAACAATGACAACAAACGAGTCCTTTACAATGATAACAGGCTGACATTCAATAACCAGTCAAACAGTCATTGCTGTGTTTCCTCTGTTTTTAATGTAACTGCCCTTTCATAAAGACAAGATGTGATTTAAGTGTAGAAACAACAAATTACAGACAGATGTGCATTCATAAAGACAAGTTGCTCTACAAAACCAGTACACTCCGATATAAAAGGTTTATAAATACAAAAGTACATCACAAGAAATCTCTATGTTTATTTATATTCTTAAAGGCAACTGTACAAAACCGTTTGATCTCTCTGGCTAATTTATTTGATTCGATTGACTTCAATCTGCAACGAGGCCTCAACACAGACTGGGGGAGGTCCAGCTGTTTGCCACTGGCTGGAATAATTCATAGTTAGTCAAATTGTTAATGAACTCACTGATGCCAAACCCCATTACTCACCCTGAATGTTCATGGTGTTTTCAATTCACAAAAAAAAATCTCTAGTATTTAAACAATGTGCTTCTACAGCAACACCAGAGAGAATAATTCACTAATCTGATGAGTGATGTTCAAACCTGATACACCAGAGTATACAGACAGTCAGACAGGAGAGTTTACATTTACAGCTTGTTCAAACATTTTAAATCACTTGAATTGAACTTTAGGAACAAAAAAAAAAAAAAAAAATCGACAGGTTGATCAGGTTACAAACAGGAACCTGAATGTTTCCTTTAACCTTGTTGCCAGTTTCATTCTCTCTTTCTTTGTAACTGGCAACCTTAAAAAAAACTATACTACTCAGAAGGACAGATAATTTACTATATTGTGTTTATAACTGGGCTTTACCCTAATTGGCTCGTTTGTCAGTCCACAACCGTTACCACACAACTTTCTTTCAATCATTCAATCAGCCCGAAAACAAATTTAAGTCCAACTTAAATAAACTTTTACTAAAAATCATAATGAAGAACATGAATTTATTTCTATATAAAAATATCGAGTAAAGTATAAAACAAATATTACAAAATATAAAAAAAAAAAAAACTGATCACATGAATTGCTTACATCACGATCCAGCATTTTTAGAAGTGTTTCCACCTTTAGTGTAAACACAACAATTAATCTTAACTTTGGCCTAACAGATGTCAATAAGATGTTGTCACCTACTCAGCGTGTTTCAAATATACACATCTTAAATGAAGAAAAGTCAATTATCTAAACCACATACACAAATCAATTCGTACAGGAAACAAAAATAGGATTTATAAATAAAGTATTTTCCCTCACGCATTCTTGTGCTCGTGTGTTTTCCACTGCATGGACGGTTTCAGACAGTAATTAAAAACAAAACTTTAAATTAAAATGAATTACATTTACAGCAAAGATCTACATTCACATTCGATAAAAGCAACAGGATTATGAAATACATTCATAGAAATATAAATATTCACAGCACTCGTAGCAACTAATGGATGTTAAGTGGTTTACAGCACATGTTCTGGATGATGGGGGGGTGGATCTAGTCTGCAGACTCATTGATGAATTGAATTGTTTTTTCCAAGGCTTTATCAAACACAGTCCTTAATATTTTCCGTCCCTATCAATTTCTTTTTAAGAATGAAAAGAGGCAAATATTCAAACGCCACTCATATTCAAGCCGAGCTGGACGGCGGGAGGGGGAGGGGGAAATCAGATTCAGTGTCTGGCGAGAAGTTTGTTTCGATACGTATTCATTCACAAGCCCATCTGCATGTCGGCAAAGTTGAAGAAGCTGTCCACGTCTCGAGAGGACGTGTTTTTGTTGTCAGAGACAAAAACCTGCGGGGAAAAAAACAACACAACATATTCTAAGCTTTTATGAATACTTTTTCTAAAGAATGTGGATCTATTTCTTTAAAACTAACACAGTGTAATTACCATGGTGCCACTGAACATTTCACTGGCGATGTTCTTACAGGCGTCCACAACTCCGTCACCATTCAGCTCCAGGGCGATCACAGGGCCTTTAGTGGTAAGATATGAAAGTCACAATCCTACAGAGCAACAACAGCACAGCTACACTCCACACTACAGCTAAAAACAGGTCTCCCTCCTCAGTGCAAAACCCTGTTATATTTGCACACACTACGGTTATGAAACAGTAACTGCTTACTAGTGAAACGAGGATCATGAAATTCCTCAGTATTCACTACCAAATCTGAATGCTGATTCAGATGATTTTTGCAACGTGTACAAAGTTGACACTGGAAAACTAGTAGTCAGCAGTGTTTTCACATATTGACCACAGGACATTTTTATGCTTCTGAAAAAAAGGGAATTTAGTTTCTTTACAGTATTTGGGTGGAAGAAGGAATCCAAGAGAAACAGAACACAATGAGTTCTTGTTAAGATAATAGTCATTATTAATAGCAACCACAAACTGGCCCTATTTAGACATTTAAAACACACAGTGCTTGTTTCACTCTGTTCTGCTAGAACAATGTACAACACAACTTGTTATTCTCATCGAAATGCAGAGCATGAATATGTCGTCGCTCTTTGTTTAATGAAACAGCTTCATCAGATGAGGTGTAACGTACCTGGCTGAGTTTCTGAGCAGCTGATATTTTGGAGCAACAGCAATAAAACAAAAAAAGATCATAAAAAAAAAAAGGAAAATTACCTTTGGTGATCCACTCCACCAGATCCTCTGCACTGTTCTGAAACACCCTCTTCACATCTTCAGGTCGCATTGAGACTTCCTTCGTCTGGATTAGCACGAAACCTTTGGCAGTCACCTGTGCACGACAGAACAAAAAGTTAAATGATAAACACTTTAATGATGCAATGAAGCATTTTTTAAAAGAAACCTCCATGTCAACACACAGAGGAGATAAACTGTGAAGATGACTTCTTTACTGTCCCACACGTGGATCCAGTCTCATGCTTGTATGATAGAGCAATGCATATTTTGGAAAGAGCACAAACATAACTGGAATGTGGGTTTTGGAACACAGCCATTTCAGGATGGTAACACAGCACGTCAGCTTAACAAAAGAAAGCTAAGAAAAAAACATATTACTCTAAGTACTTAGAGAATACTGAAGATATAACAAGAATAAAAAATATTTATAAACAATTTCTAATTAATGCCATATTTCCATATTCCAGATAGTAAACAAATGCTGAGGTAAATGCTGTGGTCACACAGCTGGAGAGCTGAAAAAAACCCCAACACATTTAAAACATGCAGGTGAAACAGCCTCAGCTGAGATCCAGTATTTTACACTCAAGGTCACAAATAGAGGAAATAATTGGGTGGTTTGATAAGACATGTTATCTTTAACCCACTTTGTTGGCTGACTTTTAACATAAGCTTCAGTGGTGATGCAACTCATTCGATTTGGCTGTTCACCAGCTTCAAGACTGTTCTGCTTGTTTGGGATTATTCCAAGAGGTTAGAGCTTGATTAGGATTCCTTCATTTATGGTTCTGTGTTAAACTTCTGTTCCTTCTACAAAATGGTGCCAGTTTTGACATTTAACACTGTGGTTTTGCTTTTATTTTTTATTGATTCTGCAACCTTCTGTGACAGTTAAAACGTTACTGACTCACTCTCAAACTTGTATCAGTGTATTTCCCCCAGGCTCTTTAAACTCCAAGCCACATTAGCACCACCATTTTCCATTCACATACAAACAAAGACTTCCTCCTTTAACCAGCACTTTGTAACCAGTGGTGTCAAACAAAGCAAAACTTCTTTACACTCTCACCTCATCAATCAGTCTGCGGGCATTTGCAGTGGTGTACTCCCCAGCAAAGAAAACAAAGAGGCAGGACTCTTCACTGTCCTTACGCCTCCCTCCCTTTGTCAAAGGCACAATGCTGCGTGCAGGGTCAGCGGAGATTCGCACTGACTTGAACTCAGACTCCGGGTCTGGGGCTGGTACAAAGTCCAGAACCGCTGCAGCCTCTGGCAACAAGCTCCAGTTGTTCTCTCCGGACACTGGTGTGAAGTCGTGGATGTTGCTCCAGTTGTTGTTGAATATGCTGAGCCCAGCGTCCTTGAAGTGGAACCCCAGCTCAGGATAGAAGTACTGAAAGCAGCCAAACTTCATACCCGTAGATGACTCGATGATAGGCTGAGTGGCACAGCACAAGAACACCTCCATCTTTTTACAGTCCCGTGTGCGAAACTGCTGACAGGCCACCACACACTTGATGTCTTTACAGTCTCTGAAAAACACACTGCCCTTGACAGGTCCTAGAACAATGCGGCAATTGACACAGTCGTCGATGGTGATAGTCGCTGAGTGGTCGAACACGAAGATGTTGCAGTTCTCACACTCTTGGATGACAAACTGTTGCCCGTTCAATTTGCCAGAAAGACGGCCCACCGTGACATCTTTGAGCCCGGTTAGCATGTAGTCTTTGGGATCAACCTATGCAAGAGAAAGGTGACCAAAATGAGTATCTAAAAATACTGTTTATTTAGAGATGCATCACATTTTTAACCATACCAGTATCTAATACATTACATCCTCTATCATCCAATAACAACAGTGATCATTTTGCAGCAGAACATATAAGCTATTAAGACATGCCTGTGTCACTTATGCAGTTTATTTTCTTCTCTTTTCTTATTCTTTATTTTTCTCTACAACTGCATTGAGTCATACTAGATTTGATCATGTAAACTTATAGTATGTGGCCTATCAAACTATTTTCAGCCTCCATTCTGCTTCGTGTTGGACATCATTCGGTCTAACACGGTTAAGATGAAACATTCACTGAGTCAAAACGGAAGTTGAACCACCGCTTGGTTAACGCCTTTTAAATGTGGTCAGCTTTAGTGAATAGTGAACTACACAGCGTTGTGTAGTAATCCGATAATGAGATAACGCTGGATACACGAAGTGAGCGAGAGGGCGAGGCTTTGAACCTAAAACTCAAAGAGTGTTGTCAATCTATAATTAGCACTGCATAAAGATCCAGGTTAGCCAAGTGTCAGATAACACATAAAGCGGAATATTTTTGATCTATACGTGACATTTTTGCTGCGAACTGAATCTCGGGAAAAAAAAAGTGTCCGTTTACCTTGACTGCTGCAGCACTCAGGAAATCAGTTTAAAAATACTAATATCGACATTAGTTAACGTTACAAGGTTGGTACAAGAGTCTCTGACACCTTTTGTAGATTTTAAAATCGCTACCATGGATGTTTTTGTTATATAACACTAGCTACATTTTCAATTAGCTGTAAGTTAAACCTGTAAATGTGGTTAGCTAGCTGCACTTCATGGAGAGTGTACATTAGCTACCTGGAAGCGAGTGAACACACAAGTTAAGAGGGGTTAAGCAGTGGGTAAACTAAAGCTAGCACCACTCGCTAACAGATATCGGTTTATTTTATTTTTACCACTTTATTTGCGTGTTTTTCTTTTAGCAGGTCTTTATTACCTTCTCTCTTTTATCCCAGCTGTATTGCTTGGGAGCCTCGTCAGTGTTGTTGCCAAGGGGAACGGCGTTGCTTGTCGCTGTAGTTTCAACAGTCGTTGTCGTCGGTGTACGATCCTCTTTGTCGGATGACTTCCCTTTGGATTTTTTCGAGAAGAAACACCCCATTTTGCTTTTAACAGGGGGCGAACAGATAAGCGCAGTTTTCTACCTGTAACGTTAGCTCGGAGAACACGAGAAATGTGAGGCTGAAGCTTACGTGCACTTTAGTTGACAAGAATTTTTTTTTTTTTTTTTTTTTTTTTTTTTAGCTTCCCGTTTCCCAGCTTCGTTTAGCAACCAATCAGATCCGCGGTGGTCAGTATAACAGCCAATCAGAGGCCTGGATGGAGTGACGGAATCAAGTAGAAGAGGTGTGCACCCATGAGGCGTTTGGGTACAAATACGAAAGATAACCCTGCAACATGTTTTTTATTTTAAAACATTAAAATGCGTCTTTATGGGCACAACACAAACGTACAAGATATCGTTTAATTAAATGTGTGCATTTCGTGTGGCATTTATAGTTACATAATAGCTGCTGTTTAAAATAAAATGTTGTTTCATACACAATGATATTAATTTCCCCCTACGCATTTTTTATGTGGCGAAATACAATTACACGTCGCACATCACAAAGTATTGCGCTTTCAAATTAGATTGAGCCTACCACGTTCATCGTTGGGTAGGAGGAAGGACCACCAAAGTCAAATAACCTAGCTTGATTTTTCCAGATTAACCTGAACGCACCGTTATGCACAAATTTGTCACACCCCTCTGGGTGTTGTCTTTATACCAAACAGTAGCTTATGCATATTGTTCATGTAAAAATTCTCATGAAAAATAATGATATCAAAGGATTAAATAAAAATGAGTGAAAATAGTGCCAAATTCATTTCATGCAATATAATGCAAATTTTCTGATCATGGTGCTGATATGTGTTTTCTTTAAACGTGCAAAATTTGAGTTGCAGTTAAAAAAAAAACACAATCGTACACAAAAAACAACAAATAACATGAAACCAAGTCAAACCAGACATCAGATTAGCTTGCAACTTAAGCCACAAGGACACTCTAATAATAGGTAATCCCCCACCATGCTTCTGTGAAAGATGCTCTGCAGCCTGGCCTTCCTGTTCAACCCTTTTTCATTCTGTGTAACCATATAGACAAGACAGAGTGGGTGGTGTAGGGCAAAGGCTCTGTTAAAGGAGTTCATTAGAATTAATTTAAAAAGATTCACCCTCTTCTCACATCCACAACACTTTCTTCCTCCACATATACGGCTTGCAAAATAGCACCGGAGCAGCTTGTTAAATCAATGTGAAACCAGTGAGACTTCTGTTATAGCACCTGATGGTACAAGGCATATCTGGACTAACCTGTCAGGGGGCCCTGGGGCTGAGGATCACCCCTCCCCCTCACACTCTCACTATCACCACCCTGTCATACACACCCTCTGTGCATCGTCTATGTACCCTATCACTTCAAGTCCCCAACTAATGGTCAGTCATCGTAATACAACTTTATTGAAGGATATGCACTGAAATGATTAGATTGCATTAGCCGAAGCTGTAAAAACAACACTGACATATTGTGGCCTTATAAAGTGGCTGTGGCTAATGTGTTAGCACAGAGTTACCATGACATATCTGAAGGTGTTCATAATGTCTGTGGGATCATAAACTAGATTACAGATATTTTAATGTATTCTATATTGTTCTATCTCCTGTGATACTGTTCTAAAATAAAAAAAAAAAAAAAATATATATATATACATAGCTGCTAAATGCTCCTCTATAGTCAACCTTCGTCTGCTCTTCTGTGGGAGGGTAAAGTGTATTTACCAAAGCTTTTTCAAAGAGGTTGATGAGCAGTGAGAGTGAACTGCAGCCTGAAACCAAAACAATGAACTGAAGGAAGCTCAATCACCTGAATGAAACTGCAGCCAGGTATTAATTCCCTGTGGGTCAGTCACTACAAAATATCTTGAGTATATATATATATATATATATGCTGTAAACTAAGAATGCTTTCAAAAATGGAAGTGTTAATAGTTTATTTTCATCAATTAACAAAATGCAGTGAATGAACAGAAGAGAAATCTAAATCAAATCAGGGCTCTGTGGGGGCCGTAACATCACTCCCAGGACTTCTTAATGACATTGGCTGTATGTTTGGGGTCGTTGTCCTGCTGCAGAATAAATTTGGGGCCAATCATACGCCTCCCTGATGGTATTGCATGATGCATAAGTATCTGCCTGTATTTCTCAGCATTGAGGACACCATTAACCAACCAAACTCCATTTGCAGAAATGCAGCCCCAAACTTGCAAGGTACCTCCACCATGCTTCACTGTTGCCTGCAGACACTCATTATTGTACCGCTTTCAAACAAACTGCCTTCTGCTACAGCCAAATATTTCAAATTTTAAATCATCAGTCCAGAGCACCTGCTGCCATTTCTCCGCACCCCAGTGCTTATGTTTTTGTGCATAGTTGAGTCGCTTGGCCTTGTTTCCATGTCGGAGGTATGGCCTTTTGGCTGCAACTCTTCCATGAAGACCACTTCTGGCCAGACTTCTCCGGACAGTAGATGGGTTTACCTGATGGCACTGCAGGACATCTTCCGATTTCAAAGGGAAATAAGCTTAATGTGTTTTTCATCTGCTGCACTAAGTTTCCTCGGCCGACCACCGCGTCTACGATCCTCAACGTTGCTCGTTTCTTTATGCTTCTTCAAAAGAGCTTGAACAGCACATCTTGAAACCCCAGTCTGCTGTTTCAAATCTTTGTCTGGGAGAGACCTCGCTGATGCAGTACAACTACCTTGTGTCTTGTGGTTGTGCTCAGTCTTACCATGGTGTATCACCTGTGAGATGAAACTGTCTTCCACAACCTCACCTTGGTAGCAGAGTTTGGCTGTTCCTCACCCAGTTTTAAGCCTCCAAACACAGCTGTTTCTGTTTCAGTTAATGTGTGTGCATATATATATATATATATTTATTTATATGATAAAAGTAGTTATTAGTGCAGCTTTAAGGTTTTAGGTGGCATAGGAATGCCCCCCCCCCCTACTGTGCCCCTCAGATGTAAACCCACCTCTCACCCCACTACTCTCACTCCCAAGGCCGTATTGTCCACAGCGGATATCTCCTCCTCCTTTTCTTTCTAAAGCCTTAGTTTTAACGTCCAAGCACAGACCACGTGAATTTCCTGTTTTGACGAGGGGGCAAGCACTGAATTGCACAATCATCAAAATCCCTGGACAATGACTCAGTAGCTTGAAATCGGCCGACTTCGGTGGCTGGCTGGGCGACAGCGTGATTTGGTCTCCTCCACAGGGCAGCGCAGTCTCACTGTGCAGCGGCTGCTCGCCTCCCGACGGGCGCAGTGTACCTTTAAAAGGTTGAACTCGCCGGTCTACGGCCTGAAAGCACAGGATTGCTTCCCCGCTCGGCTCAGCTGTGTAAACCTTCCAGCAGTGACATGGCATAGAGTCTCTGTGCTGACAGCAGCAGCAGCAGCAGCAGCAGCAGCAGCAGCATCCCGCACCCTGCGCCATGGACGCTCTCCGACAGCCGAGGCGGAGAGGAGCCTGCGCGGCGCTGGACACGATGATGTCCGTGTGGATTTTACTGAGCGCGGTGTCAGGGCTGAAGGCGGAGGACGACGGAATGGAAGAACTTGCCACCGAGAAGGAGGCTGAGGAAAGTCACCGACAGGACAGCGTTAATTTGCTGACATTCATTTTACTGCTGACCTTAACCATCCTCACCATCTGGCTCTTCAAGCACAGACGGGTCCGTTTCCTTCACGAAACCGGGCTGGCGATGATTTACGGTGAGGCTTTTAGAGGTTATATGATGAAGGCACAAACACACACACACACACACACACACACACACACACACACACACACACACACACACACACACACACACACACACACGCACACACACACCGTCTCCTTCACAACTACCACCACCTTCCCGCAGGCTTAGCATGATTCAGTCTCTCTGGTGCTTGTGCTGCGGCTGCTCAGGGGCGATGAGCAGAAAAACCCGGAGACAGTGAGATGATTTCAGTCTGAACAAATGCACCGAGGCGCCTCCGCATTTCCACCAGCTCACATTGCTCCTAATTGGCTGGGCCGGTGCTAATTTCTAGAAGGTGCTTTGGGCTGTTCAACCTTGCCTACTCTCCACCAGGCTGCTGCATGTGCAGCTTTATCTCTGACTGACTGGGAGTCAGCGCCCTGACATATGGGAAGGCACTTATGCAGTGTCTGTGGTATCAATTAGATTACAATGATCTGATGATGTATTTTATATTGTTTTATCTCCTATGACACCACTGTAATATGATATATATATATATATATATAATGGCTGTTGTTATAGGCTACTTGTAGAAGACCCTCCAGGATTACCTTGTGCAGTAAAACATTTTAAATTTGATAAATTAAAGAGTAATGGGGAAAAGAGCGGGTAGAAAACAGGGAACAATACATGTAATGCATGTGTTGTGTGTTCTCATCCTCCATATTAAATAACAGTGCAGAGTGCAGTCAGTACAAAACTATCTCACCAATATAATCATCATTCATTTTTTTTTTTAAAAAGGGGAGATTATACCTTTGGTATTTGCTTGTTAAAGGCTCTAAGATGAAAGCTCAGTAGTCTGGAGGTTTGTCCTCAGCTGGGGTCTGGATGTATTTTTGTGCCAGTGAGTTCATTATATTAATTTCTACAGGGACAAGCATGGGCTGTTCAGTGAACAGATTTATGCAGCATGTAAAGTCTACTGTAAACTGGAGCGCTGCACTGTGAAATCAACAGAGATCGGTCCCGTTTCCCTGCAGATAAATTTGCAGAGAAAACTCTTAAATCAACAAACCAAAGTCTGTGTTTATCATCTGAATTCACGATCAAACGACACGATCAGGCAGAAGCCACTGTCACAGCGTGTGCCAGGCCACGCTGAGCTGAACCACTTCAGAACTAATGCCTCAGAACAACATGCAGAATCACATCCGTACAGTGTTTTCCTTCACAGTTTATCAGAGTGATCCCAGCCAGTCACTTATTAACCAAAGATCTCACATGAAAAACACAGACTTTGATTTGTTTTGTTTTTTTATTAAGCTGGGGGTTTTTTTCTCTTTATTTCACTTCCATTTTTCAGTGTCACAAATATGAACCATGAGCTCAAGCGGGGAGTCACGACCTGGCAGGAGGTCAAAAACAAGAAACTGTATGTGCACATAGAGAACGTGTTTTACACGTATCTGTAGGACAGGTTGGATTATTAAGGTCTCAGTCTTATAACTTTAAGGATATTATTGTGTTGGGTTCAGTTTGATGTCATGAAGTTTAAACCTGCTCTGTGTGTTAGATCAGACTGTTTGTATTTGTTGGGCTGTCACCAGTATCAAAGCGCTGCGCAGTGGAAACCTTGTCACGATACTGATTATCTGCGTAAAGAGCAGCTTCTACAGAAAACCTTATTTTTGTCAAATCAGTGATGTACAGTCACATTGATAAAAGTCTGTGGCATCATTTTAAAAAATCTTTTCCGTGTCTTATCAGATGCTAATTTTCCTGTTGTGGTACTTTCCTGCTCCTAAAGTATAAAAGTCCCCACAATCCCACTATGGCTGGAAAGAACCTTCAATTTGTGATCACTGTAATTATTTGAGGATGTTGTTGCCTGTTGCAAAACTGTCACTATCTGGTGCCTGTCTATATGTGTGTGCATGTGTGTGTGTGTGTGTGTGTGTGTGTGTGTGTGTGTGTGTGTGGTTAAGGCCACAGGCAGAGTGTGATGTCTGTGGTAAAACCCTCTGGCAGGAGGAATCAGTGAGTGCAGTGTCGGCAGCTTTGCTTCGCCACGTCTCCTGCAGACAACTGCTGTCTG
The DNA here is from genome assembly GCF_021018895.1 of Seriola aureovittata. Taxonomy (NCBI): domain Eukaryota; kingdom Metazoa; phylum Chordata; class Actinopteri; order Carangiformes; family Carangidae; genus Seriola; species Seriola aureovittata. Next base: position 2,624,141 of record NC_079369.1, on the reverse strand, counting down.
ATCAGAGGATTTATGTTCTCTAACTGCCTCATTCATTTCTTCCTGGGTTTTGCTCTCCCCACAAGCTTCTGCTCACCGGCTCCCCATTTTTCTTTCTTTGCCCTGCTGCTCTCTGTGTGTCACCTGCCTGATCCTGAGGGCTTGTAGAGCGGCGGCACCTGGAAAATGATCTTGTGCTGAGTAATTCACGTGTTCAGCTCGGTGACATTTAGGTTAGGGTAATTGTAGATCCTCCGCATTAGCTGGTTAATTAAAAAAAAGGTTATACCCATGAAAGAGTGGCTATTTTTTTTATCATACTCTCATCATCTCTCTTCTTCTGTTGTTCTCAGGTTTGCTGGTGGGTGTGATCCTGCGATACGGCATCCCTGCCACCAGCTACCACAACAAGACCCCCCCGAGCTGCTCGCTGAAGGAAGGACCTGCTAGCACCCTGCTGCTTAATGTCAGCGGCAAGTTCTTTGAGTACACCCTCAAAGGGGAGATCAACTCCCGAGAGATTCACAATGTGGAGCAGAATGATATGCTGCGCAAGGTAACAGAGAAAAACATCAGTAGTTTAACTCCGCCTGTTTCAAATTCACCCTAATAATGCTTTCTCTTTATTGTCCCTCCCAGGTGACCTTTGACCCTGAAGTATTTTTCAACATATTGCTGCCTCCTATCATCTTCCACGCCGGCTACAGTCTGAAGAAGGTGAGATGTGGTGTGTGAAGCTCAGGATGTGTGATTACATGGAGGCAGATTTTTTAAACGATTGCACCGTAACATGAGCATGTGAGATAATGTTGTTGCATGGCCCAAGTGAACGTTATCTGCTGCCACAAACTGCTGTCTCATTGGACAATATGCTCGGCTAAGAAAAGCGCCCATTGGCCCCGGCTGTGAGAGCTGACGGTGTGCGCTGAACATAAGTGGCCCTTTGGAGGGGAAGTCCAGAGCAGATGTCTTTCATTTCCTTTTTCTGGAGTTTGTGCGGGCGAAGAAAAAACGGCTGACGCTGACAATGCGACCAGTTTCTGCTCCTGATTGTTGTACTGCAGCAGATTTGTTGTATTTTGGGGAGATCCTCTGCTGCTTTTCATTATTAATCCGTAACCACACAGTGTGAGAGGTTCAAGTAGAGCAGGTGGCACTTTTTATGCATGACAATGGTGGGTAGGCGATTCCCCGTTTAGGTGCTTTAGTGTACCGACCTTGAAATAATGGAGAGGCATATGTGTTTAAACAGGTGGTGACATCTGATCCATGTTCTCATTGTGAGTGTTACTCAGACTCCAATCGTACAGTGATGGATGATGTATCCGATGAATGAGAGGAAATGGCCTCGTGGAGCCACTTCAGGATAACCCATCTTCAAGTGGCGACTCAACTGAAATATATTAGCAGCTATTTGATGTGTTGCTATGAGAATTTGTAGAAAACATTCACACTCCTCATGGAAGATACACCCTGCTGTCTTTAATGATCCCCTGCTTTCCACCACCGAGTCAAAGCTTCATTTCTTTTTTTTCAGCCTTGTGTTTCCTGCTAATTAGCAATGGTTAGCTAGCATGCTAACTTCACAAAGACGGTGAACATGGTCGACATTATACCCGCTTAACATCGCCTCGTGTTAGCATGCCGATGTTAGCATTTAGCTTAAAGGAGTAGCTGCTAAGCTGTGCCCCAAACTACATATGAGTACACACTACACACTGTCACTGTCTTATGGGTTTGTGTACGAACATCTTATAACCACAAACATGTTATTACAGCAGACAGTGATGCAATACGTGCCACCATCAAACTGAGTCTCGTTAGATGCAAGTTCAATTTCACAAGAAAGCAAGAAAAATGCCTTTTTTTTTTTTTTTGTAAATCAACCAACACCCACAATTTATTTAAATTTTTTCACAGCTGTGCGAAGATCCTCCATTTCCTTCCTGTATGTGGAAGAGCCGAATGAACGGGTTATACTCAGTTGGATCAATATAAACTACAGTATGCACTAAAAACCTGCTGAGAAATAGGATGTAACGTGGATTTGGGATAAAGTTTTAGTCTTGTTAATATAAATTATTAGTTTCATTATAGATTTATACTTTTAATTTAATTTTAATTTTAAAATAACAAATTTTATATTAGTCCATAACATAATATGGTTTAGTTTGTCCAACCAACAGTCCCGAATCCAAAAGTGTTCAATTTACAATGATATAAGCAAATCCTAATATTTTAGATGGAACCAGTACGTGTTTGGTATTTTTGCTTGATATGACTTAAACGATTGATCCATTATCAAAACTGTTGCTTAATCTTCTGTCAGTAAATTAATTAACCGATCCACTACTGATCAGTTATATCAATATTAATGTCACTGTTAGATTGATTCTGTTCCAATGGTTAGCACAGATTTTCTGAAAGTAAAAGACACCTTAACTGGGTTGTTTAAAAACTCTTTATGGTTTTTTAACTCTTGTCTTGACAGGTTTTTTATCTGTGTTCTTGTGAAGTTGGGATTCATAGTGGAATTTGCTGAACAAGCCTCAGGAAATAGGAAGCTGGAGGTGATGTCAGCCTTAAAATTACACAACTTTTTGAATCATCTGTTGCAAGAGTTGCAGAGTTCATTTTGATGAAAACATTTTCACAGCTGTAGAAAGAAACACAGACAGATGCTGTGTTTGTTTCTGTCCGTTCAGTGAATCTTGTGCTTTAGATCATTGCAACAAAACACACAGAAGAGTAATGGATATGCAAATGTCAGTATAATTAGCTGTGTGTCGTCTTAACTGAGCTGCCACAGACGATCTGTCGTGTGTTTCTTCACCGGAATCATTACAGTATTTTTCTTACATTCTTTTATGTTTTCTTTAACAAAAATCAGCATTTTAGTTTGAGACTGCAGAGGGAGTCGGGGGTGATCTGGAAGACGCCTCTGTGTTGTGCTGCTTGTTTATTTTATAACCAGTCAAACAGCTGAATTTGTGTTTGTGTTTCTGGTTTGACAGAGAGTTACTCGCCCACCTGTGGCTGTTACTGACCTCCGGCCTGTTTCGGACATTTGTTTTGTAAAAGTAAACTAAAATGTGGTCAGATTGAGAATGTGTGTAGTTTCTGACAGTGACACAGCTATGCTAACTTTGTACAATTTTTCCTCTTCCAGAGACACTTCTTCAGGAACCTGGGCTCCATCATAACGTATGCCTTCCTGGGCACTGCTATCTCATGTTTCGTTATTGGGTAAGCGTACACTTCCTGTTTATGAAATGTCAGTTTAAAATCTGATCAATCACAACCCCGCTCAGGGTTGGATAAAGGTAACAACATGTTTTGCAGATAACTGAAAAGGAAATAAATCTAAAGACAAACAAAGCAAAACACAACAAAAAGAAACAGGTTGGAAGCCAGGGGGAAAGAGAGAGAGAGAGTGAGAACATAAGATATACAGGTCATGTCAAGTTCTTAGTTCTCTTCTACTGATGAAACATAGAAACATCCACAAAATCAACACAAAATAAAACATAAAGCAAAAAATGATTAATAAGAAGTGTATTTACATGCAGATATTCAACAACTATTATGCACAAAAGAATCAAAAATAATACACATACATATATTATTGATTGGCATTCGATTATGGCTAAAAGTTGCTATTCAAACAAACATATTCTTAAATGTATTTTAATCATAAATCCTTATTAGCTGTGCTTTGGAAAATGAGTTTTATTACAATATGATGACTGACTCATAATTCTGGGTAACACACCGTCACTCCAGCAAAATCTTTCAGCGAGACATAAAACTGATCTTAACAATTTATGGTCACAAAGACACATTTTTCACAATTTACAGTCCTGAATTCAATATCAAACCCCTTCTGTTCTGCTCTCCAGGAATCTGATGTACGGTGTGGTCAAACTGATGCAAGTGGTCGGACAGCTGACTGACAAGTTCTACTACACTGACTGCCTTTTCTTTGGTGCCATCATCTCTGCCACAGACCCAGGTGAGGCGATCGCTCTCAGTCACTTTAGAGAATGAAACAGAAGATGTCTGTGTATATGAAATTTGCCTTTTTAAATCTGTACTTCTGCGTGTAGTGACGGTGTTGGCCATTTTCAATGAGCTCCATGCAGACGGGGATCTCTACGCTCTGCTGTTTGGAGAAAGCGTTATGAATGACGCAGTTGCCATTGTGCTTTCCTCGTAAGTCACATTTTTTTTGTCTCATCAAATCTCAACACCTTCCCTCCTGCTACACCAGTGTGGGTTTTCAGCCCCTTTCTCCCTGTGGGGGTTTAAATTCAGGAGAGAGAGAGAGAGAGAGAGAGAGAGAGAGAGAGAGAGAGAGAGAGAGAGAGAGAGAGAGAGAGAGAGAGAGAGAGAGAGAGAGAGAGAGAGAGAGAGAGAGGAGAGAGAGAGAGAGAGAGAGAGAGAGAGAGAGAGAGAGAGAGAGAGAGAGAGAGAGAGAGAGAGAGAGAGAGAGAGAGAGAGAGAGAGAGAGACTTTGCATCACTCCTCCTCCTCCTCCTGACAGACACACAGCTCTCTGCCTCCCTCTACTGGAGGTTTCCAACCTTCGCCCACTGCAGATTTCTATATGACAGGGATTTTATTCCATTTTGGTAGATATTAAAATAAATGAACAGAGATTATTTTTTTTAAATTAGATACGTCCATAAATATAAGGAGGCAGATTGCTAATTATACAATGATAATGGGGGGGGGGGGGGGGTGTCAACGTTTTCTCTAGGCCGAAAGGGAACCCACTACAGTGCAGGTTTCAGTGAACTATTTCCCTCTGAAATGTAGGAGTGGAAGTGTAAAGTAGCTTGAAATTGAAATACTCCAGTAAAGTACAAGTGCCTCAAAATTATACTTAACTACAGTACTGATAGTAAATGTACTTCATTGCTCTCCACCACTGCTCATACAATTATTTAGCCTTCGGCAATCATTTTTAATATTGTTCAAGACCTTCATAAATAGTTTTTTGCAAGTCAGATGGTTTGGATCCATGCATCCTGTTCCTACAGAACTGCCTCACAAAATAGATGTGAAGTTTTCCCCTTGGAATAATATTGTTCAATTACCCAACCAGGTAAAACTATTGAATTCCTGCGTGAAAATAAAAGGGGTACCTATAAAAAAAAAAAACTAAAAGACTAACTAAACCACCACAGACACAGAAATTATTAACTACAATTAACTATTAAAATAAAATAATAAACTATTACTACTACTACTCCAGCATTGTTTCACTGCTCATGACTGATCTATTTGCTAACATTAGATCATAAACGACATTTTATATTGGTAACGAAATGACAAGCTAACGCTAGTAATGAAAGGGCGTGACTCCAGCTAGCTAACATTAGTTAAATGACATTTCCTGACCTCCATCCTCTTCTGACGCCCGAACATCATTTAATTCAAACGTAATTTCTGGAAATATATTCATCTTTGTTGTGCAACGACCGACGATAACGACCGCTAATATAGCGCTAATTAACGGTTACACCTGTAAATCGGAGTAATAGATGTCGTTAAAAGTCTCAGTGCTGTTATACTCTATATCAGCAAATCAGATGTCTTGGTCGGAACTAACTTGTATCCTTTAGATTGGTAACGATATGACAAGCTAACACTAGAAGTGAAAGGGCGTGCTATCAGCTAGCAAAAATTTGTTAGCTAAACTAACTTAATGTAAAGGTTAGAAACTAGCTAACATTAGTTAGCTAAACTGTAACTTAATGTAAAGCTTAGGAACTAGCTTACATTAGTTAGCTAAACTGTAACTTAGGGTGAAGGTTAGAAACTAGCTATCATTGGTTAGCTAAACTAACTTAATGTAAAGCTTAGAAACTAGCTTACATTAGTTAGCTAAACAGTAACTTAGGGTGAAGGTTAGAAACTAGCTATCATTAGTTAGCTAAACTGTAACTTAGGGTGAAGGTTAGAAACTAGCTATCATTGGTTAGCTAAACTAACTTAATGTAAAGCTTAGAAACTAGCTTACATTAGTTAGCTAAACAGTAACTTAGGGTGAAGGTTAGAAACTAGCTATCATTAGTTAGCTAAACTGTAACTTAGGGTGAAGGTTAGAAACTAGCTATCATTATTTATCTAAACTGTAACTTAATATAAAGCTTAGGAACTAGCTTACATTAGTTAGCTAAACAGTAACTTAGGGTGAAGGTTAGAAACTAGCTATCATTAGTTAGCTAAACTGTTACTTAATGTAAAGCTTAGAAACTAGCTTACATTAGTTAGCTAAACTGTTACTTAATGTAAAGCTTAGAAACTAGCTTAAATTAGTTAGCTAAACTGTTACTTAATGTAAAGCTTAGAAACTAGCTTAAATTAGTTAGCTAAACTGTTACTTAATGTAAAGCTTAGAAACTAGCTTAAATTAGTTAGCTAAACTGTAATTTAAGGCTGAAGTTAGAAACTAGCTAACATTAGCCTTCATCTGTAAATACTAATTAATACATCTACTTCAGAAACTCTGACGGTGAGAAAGTAAATGACGGGTAAGAAGGATATATAAGGTCAGACCCTCCACAATCCCACCCCATAATTCGAACCCTTCAGGAGACAAATCAATTCAAAACATCATTTGAATATTGGTACATTTATGATATTTATTAACGTATAACTATTAATAACTGCCACCCCATGTTTTCTGTGTTTCAGGTCTATTGTGGCTTACCAGCCCAGTGGAGCAAACACGCACATGTTCGATGCTTCAGCCTTTTTCAAGTCAGTGGGGGTTTTTCTGGGTATTTTCAGTGGCTCCTTTCTTATGGGCGCAGCCACAGGAGTCGTCACTGCTCTCATATCCTTCTTTGATGCATGCTTTGAAATGAAATTAGAAAATATATAAAGTCTAATTTCCCAAATGGACTTGTTTCTTGGAGCAGCGCCTGTGTTATAGTGTTTTTCTTTAACTTCACCTCCACGTCACCAAGTTCACCAAGCTGCACTGCTTCCCACTGCTGGAGACGGCCCTCTTCTTCCTCATGTCCTGGAGCACCTTTCTGCTGGCCGAGGCCTGCGGGTTCACAGGTGAGCTGCATCGGGGCACGGCTGTGAGGGAAGTGGTTGCAGTTTGGGAAGTAAGCACCAGACGTTTTTGTGCAGGGCGCTAGAAAAAAAAAAAATCCAGAACAAGGAAACCAGTGTTAGCTGTCTTACCTTATAGGAAAAAATGCCAAGTTGTGACAAATTTAGAAGATCGAAAGCTGTGAGCTTTAGCGTCTTCTAGTTCTTTGTCAATGTGTGGGCCTTGTTTTTCAACATGATGGAACATTAAAAAGTAAATGGATTATCAAAAGACCCTTTAGTCATTACATATTAAAACAAAAAGTACAGTTTTTTCCAGATAGCTTTTAGAATTTTTCTGCTTATGATCGAGACAGAGTCTTTTAAATCCAAGCTCACTAAAAAGTCACTCATTGTGCTGAATGACATAATTATGGGCAGTTTAAACTAAGAGACCATAAACCGTTCACAGAGAACTGAGTCTGTTTATACAAATGAAATGTGACAGGGACTTAAATACAGATTATGTAGCAGATGTGCAGAAATGAAATTAAAAGATAATATATGACATAGTAGCAAAGCATTGAGCGGACTGGAAATTATCACTGGAGTGGGTGAATTGTGCCACTGCGTATCATAATTATCCAGACTACCTGTGCAATGTAATCTGTCTGATGGAGTCATTGTATTAACCCCTCGTCAATATATGTGTGTGTTGTTCTGCAGGCGTGGTGGCCGTGCTGTTCTGTGGCATCACGCAGGCTCACTACACCTACAACAACCTGTCTGAAGAGTCCACAAAGCGCACCAAGCAGGTAGCATCTGACCGTTCCCTGCACATGTAGATCCCCACACACACACACACACACACACACACACACATTTATATTTGGCGGTTGTGAACCCCCTGATAGTATGAAGCGGGTGCTCGGCCCCAGTGCCAGATGGCTCCATGATCAGCTTGCTGTGACCTTAATCGGGGCTGTCTGAGGACATCCCTCCTGACATGACTGTTTCGTTTCCCAGAGGGGGTTCAGTCTTGAGGACAGGGTACAGATTAGCATGTAGGCAACGCGCAGTGTGACACATTTTGAATCAGTGCTCAGAGTATCCTGGTTTTTCACTGTCAAAGAAAGCTATGCATGCACAGTTCACTGCGAGGTTAAAGTACTCCACTTAGATTAAGACAAAAAAAAGAAAAAGAAAAAAAGGTTGTTTCAATTCTTTTTCTCCTTCTTAATGGTCTGGTTTGCGTGGTCATTTGTCTCCATATGAGTGTGCTTGACCTTGTGTCTTGTGCCTCTCGCTCGGAGCCACAGAGATGCAGTGAGCTCTGTAATCATCATGGCAGCCAGAGAGTCTGCCGCTCTGTCAGCCTGGGAGAGAAAAGAGAAAACAACTCCCAAAGCTTTTCTGGATTCTGAGGGAATAGATGAGGCGCTTAGCTCAGAGAACCAGGCCTCTTTTTTTAAGCAGTGCAGTGTGAGAACATTTCTGTGAAATTCCCTTTGTAAGCCCAAAACTTTAGAGGCATCTTCTTGTGTTTTTTTAATTTTCATTCTTGCTGTGTATTCGTACATGTCCAAATTGAAACCTGATGAGTATTAAATGTTCCTTGCAGCTCTTTGAGGTCCTTCACTTCCTCGCTGAGAATTTCATCTTCTCCTACATGGGCTTGGCTCTGTTCACCTTCCAGAATCACATTTTCAGCCCCATTTTCATCATTGGAGCTTTTGTATCCTTTTGCTGTACAACGACCAGACATTTCTGCTTCCAGTTCAGACTATCGGGTATCATCCACAGCTGCAGAAGCAGGCCATAGTTGATTGGAGAATTATATGATGTCCCTGTAGACAGGCCATAGTTGACCCAAGATGGATGTAGCTCTTAAGTCAAAGTCGAGGTCCTCTGTGGTGAATTTTTGGGCTGTTTCCCTCCCAAAAACAACATCACGTCATTGTAGGAATAGATTTTTCATCTATTACATGGGTCAGGACATCCTGTTCCCTGAGTCTTGCGAGCATTAAATTGTTCAGTGAAAAATTTCCTGACCTGCCTGTCAGATTGCCATATTCATTGGAAGAGCTTTCAACATTTACCCACTCTCCTTCCTCCTCAACCTCGGCCGAAGGCACAAGATCAAGGGAAACTTCCAGCACATGATGATGTTTGCAGGTACGAAAAAAGCCCAATCGACTTTTGTTTCTTTCTCTGTAGATGTAATCAGATAATTATTGTTATTATTTTTTTTGGACGTGACCCTCTGCAGGTTTACGAGGCGCCATGGCGTTCGCCTTGGCCATCCGGGATACGGCCACCTACGCCCGGCAGATGATGTTCACCACCACGTTGCTCATCGTCTTCTTCACTGTCTGGGTGTTTGGTGGTGGGACCACGCCGATGCTCTCCTGGCTACACATCAGGTAACATCACATTTTTGTGCATTTGGATAAAAGTCCTGACAACTAAAACTTTTATGAAAGAAGAGATCCAAAAATCTTCAAACAAAAACCCACAGTTTATCCTCCCTAGAGTTATTCCTCAGGTGTTATTTCTGTTATTCAGTGTGTTATTCAGCGTTATTTCTCAGGTGGTAAAAATTATGATAGTGGACAAAGAAAATAAACCATAATAAGTATTTTTCTTTTCATCAAGTGAGATCAAATGTATGAGTAAATTAAAACAGCTAACATTAGAGATGGGGAGGCTAACTGGTGCTAACCTCAGCTAGCATTAGTTGAAGCTCAAATTGAATTGAATTATTATTGGATATTATTATATTTTATTGATTACTTCCATACACCATAATGAGCTGGTATATAAATCCAACCATAAGGGACAGGAAAAGAAAAACAGCTAAACTCCTGCTAAAGCTAATGCTAACTAGCTTAGTGTGAGTGGAATAGCAGTAATCAGCATCTCAGCTTTTGATGGAATCTGTACTTTTTAATTTGGTTAAACTATTTTTAAATCACATATTTCAATGTGTTAAACTGTAAATAAATGTATTATATTGAATAAGTGTAAATATTAATAGCAGAAGTACCGACAGACACCTAGCAAAACAGACATAAATAATAAAAAAATCAAAATAAGGTTTATCTTCTTTCATAAAAACAAAAAAATAATTTCTTGGATTAACTGATCTGCATAAAAAGCTTTTCTCTTACTGAGTTTGCAAGCTGCCCTGAAAATGTTCTCAGTATTACTGCTTTTGTAATTACTGCTCTCTGTGCTTTCTGCCTTTTGCTCTGTGTTTTCTACCAGCTTTTTTCTGAGCTTTACTATTTTCTCCTTCAACACGTAATTCCTCAGCAGTTGACGTTATTTAATTCATCCTATATGTGGCGGGACTGTCCAGGAGATGGGGCTAGAGTTCTCCACTGCTGCTGACGTCCATCTCCCAGGTCTTTAAATCAGAGCTTTTCAGTAACTGGGATTTAAGCTGCATCTTTGACGAAATCCCTGCATTTTCTATGATAGGAAGTAGAATAGTTTCTGTAAGATTTTAACACTTGAACTGTTAAAATCAGCCGTGATACTGAATCCAGTAATATCAGCTCTTTATCTCCAGGCTGCGACGGTGTAGGCGGTTCCCACTTGAGATGTTACCGGCGGCAGGACCGGTGATGCTTCAGAGCTTTTGCTTGTGTCGCTATCTGTCTGTTTGGAGCCCAGCCTCATGATGCAGTGGGAGCTCCTATTTGTCACGATAAAGCGGATTATGGGTTGGCTGTGTGTGTGTGTGTGTGTGTGTGTGTGTGTGTGTGTGTGTGTGTGGTGTGTGTGTGTGTGTGTGTGAGAGAGAGAGAGACAGAGTGAACAGGCTCTGTTTAATATGGGTAATGCCTCCTCGGACCGAGCAGGAAACTATTGTGTTCGGTGGAGGTTTAGAGCGCTGCCAAAATCTCCCCATGAACTCATCGCCATGGTTACCGAGACGTGTGGTGCACGGCAGCCGGATATCAGTTGTGCTCCTCTGTGATCCTGGTATCGTCCCCTGTATACGTGCATATATTGACACATTTCTACTCTTCATGGGAAACACTTTCAAATCCCTGAGGAGTAGTAGGAAATCATATTGCAGAGGAGAAGTTTAATTCTATTCTGTTTATTGAATAATATTCAGCATATACATTTTATCTGAACACTGAGGATTGAATTTTCTAGATGTCGTTTACAATTTTTGAGACACAATCCACAGCAGCCCCTGGTGAGGCAGCGGCGTGATGAGCGCTGGGATAGCAGACGTCTGGTGTGACAGGAGACGCCGCTGCTTCCTGTTAATGGGTTTTGATGGATGGTCTGTATCAGGCTGGCATGCAGCTCGTCACCGATCCACAGACACTGAGGGAGAGAGACATCCTGTGTGCTCACGTCTGGTCAGGGAAGAGCTCCTAATCTCTCAACTCCAATGTGGAAAATTTCTCATAATATTATAAACACAGAGGAAATATTGCTTTATAAGTTTAGGTTAGATTGTGATAGAGCTTTGTCATATTGACTAGTAGAAGAAACTTCTCTCAAGTTCTCTAGCACAGTGGTTTCCACATGTTTCACGTCAAGGGCCCTAAACTGACACAAATTAGACCACAGAACCCATCTGATAAGATTTTTGCTTTTATATGTTTTATTACAGAAAGTGTTTGAAACCCATGACTAAAATAAATTCTAAAATTATATTGAAAATAAATAATTCCTCTTTTTGCTGGGAACCCCCAAGAACCTTTTTGGTTTGAGAACCACTGCTCTAGCAAACTTACATTTTTCTACAATGCTTATAGATATTATTATATTTGAAATGGTTGAAATACTGAAAGAAGCTGAAGTGGCATCAGTTGGTGTGAGAGTTAAAATAGAAAGAAGCTGAAAGAAGTTCGAAAGTGCTGAAACAAGTAGGAGTACTTCCTGAAGGAGGGGGCTGAGCTCAGCTATGTGGCCCGAACCTTTCTGTTACTGAAGCTATGAATGCAGCTGGTGTGGGTGTAACATTAGCTATGGTTGTCTTTGCACTTGCAGTATTTGCATTGGCCAAGATGGTGCGTTGTAAAAAGCTGCTTTCTGCAGGGTTTGAATCTGGTACTTGTGTCAGATACAGACGGAAGTGTCACCAGTGCAGCGGTGCAGGAATCTCTTCATAACAATGCTCAGCCACACAAGTCAATTCACATTAGCATGTAACCTATAGGTAAATTATTACACATTAAAAACACAGCCTTGCTAATCACATATACTATAGCATAATCACAACAACAGCAAAGCCCATATCCTCTGCTTGTTATTGTACTATTGCAATGGACTTCAGACACTGACTAACTTACCATTAATACCAATTAATCTACGGGGACTAACGCTAGCTATCGTTAACCAATGTTGCCGTAGTAACACCGCCACATTAGCAGGGTTTTGATTACAGATAAAAGATAAAATACATTTATCATTCAGCTGACATGACTGTTGGTGTCGAATTAAGTTGTTTTTCCCCGGCTCACCTGCCCCCACAGGCAGATCCACCCACTCCCCCTGGGCCCTGCTGAAAACACTCTGTAGGATCAGTCACAATACAATGAGTGAGAGAAGTTTGAAATGGCGTTTTAAACGGATGTGCTGGAAGTTGTTGAAATACTGACAGAAGTTGAAGCGGCAGTGAAAATACAGGTGCCACAGGAAGTGGTAATTGCAGGTAGAATGGATGCGCTGAAAAGAGGTGAAACGCGTCGTCGAATGTCGTCGTTATGATCATTTCTGAACGGTGATTCTCTGATGAGTTCTCTCGACTACTTTGAATACTATAATTTATAGAGAAGTTTAGTCGTGTGCGTTTATGAGGCTGGTGACCTTTTGTTTTAATGAGAGGAATCCAGAAGTGTCAAAGGAGCTCTGTGTGTTCAAGGCCGGAATTTAGAAAGTGTGTGTGTGTGTGTGTGTGTGTGTGTGTGTGTGTGTGTGTGTGTGTGTGTGTGTGTGTGTGTGTGTGTGTGTGTGTCTTAGGGCAGACAGCCTATTTGAGAGGTATAAATACTTGGTAACACAGATGCATCAGTGATGATTGAATGCTACTGACGTGACCTTTAATTTTATTCACCGACTGCTTTATACAGAAAATCCCACCTCGTCGAACAAGACATGAAGTTTGTTTTGAACTGTTATTGACATGAAGAGTTCTTATTTTATCCATTTTTTTTTTTTTTTTTATGTGTTTGGCTGAACATCTGCTGATCCTCCGTCCAAGTCCAGGGATTAGTCCATGTTCCCAAAACAGAGACTCATACTTGACCAAGACTGTTGCCAATTACTGTTTTTAAAACAGTGAGTGGTCACTGTTAAACTCTCATTTATGTTCAGTCCTCCATTTAACTAACACTGACTGCAACACACCTTTTTAATCCTCAAATGATGGATGATGTGCTTTTATCTAAGGTGTAATTTTTAACACACAATCAAATTTGATATTTGATTTTGGCCATCACAATAAAGGCACAAAATGCCCCCCCAAAAAAATACTTTAAATAAGTAAATAAAAGTTCAAGCCGGGAGAGTTCCACATACTCTTATACACGAACAAGTACTAATACTCTAACTTTAATGTGCTTGATACTGAGTGTATGTGTTTGTCATGTGACAGCGTTGGGGACAGCGAAGCATTGCAGGAACAGCGATGCCAACGTGGAAAGTGGGAGTACTTCAGGTGCTGTATCTGAACGTGTTCAAACTCTGTGACTGTAAATGGTGTTGGGAAAGCGTGCGGTTGCTTCATATGGGAATCTTCCTTTTCACTGTTTACTTCTGTTTTTCTGGTGAAGGGGAACATAATGAAGTTCTGTGGAAAAAGACAGAAACTTTCAAATACACCATTAATTATATATTTTTCAGTGACTTTTGTTGATTATTGTGAAGTAAAAGCACATTGACGGAGTGTGTGGAGGTGCTGTCCCTCGAGGAGTTACTCATGATGAAATTCTTTATTCAAGGCTTTTTCTCTGGATGACGTGAAAACCTCAGCTGGTTTTTTCTGTTGTGTCTCAGTCGACAGTTTTTCTATTTTTTTTTTTTTTTTTGGTGTGAAGAACAAACTCGGTCACTGTGTCCCCCAGAAGCAGCTCAACAAACAAAGTGAAAACTGATCTCAAGTATGTGCAACAGAGGAAGGCGATAAGCAGAGAGAGAGAGAGAGAGAGAGAGAGAGAGAGAGAGAGAGAGAGAGAGAGAGAGAGAGAGAGAGAGAGAGAGAGAGAGAGAGAGAGAGAGAGAGAGCTGCCTGTGTCGCAGTGGTTCCTCTATGTTCAGGATTGCGTGTGTTTCCTAAAAGACAGAAACCTTGCTGAAGAAATCGCTTGTGAGGAATATTTGTTGGTTTTGAGGAGAGGAGAAGATGTTTTCAGGATTAGGATTAAAGGTTAGTGGGTAAACTGAGGTCAGTGGAGTGTTCTCTTATGCAAGTATGTGTGTATATGAACACGTGTGGCCGGCCTATACTGTCTCTCATCAGAGGAAATGTGTTCAAGGCTGGGCTTCTCCCTTCGTGGGCCCCCCCCCCCCAGTACTTGTGTTTTATAATCTCAGGTCCATTCCCCGCAGATCCTTCCTGATGCAGTGTCTGGCAGGCCTCATACCTCTTTGTTTTTGCAGGTCCTCTGACCTCTTTGCAAACTCCACCTCCTTGAAGATCACACTCTCAGCGTGTGTGTGTGAAGACATTTTGGCCGGCACTCACAACTTCAAAGGGCTGTTTGAGGATTAAGACTTGGGGTTTTATGGCTCGGGTTAGAATCAGGTTGGGCTTTTATTTGTGATGGTTACATTTAGGGTAAGGGGCTAGAGAATGCATTATGTCCACGACAACAAGTGTGTGTAAGTGTGTGTGTGTGTTTGTGTATTTAAGAGAGATATTTGTGGCCTTCTCCTTTTCATGCTGCTGGAAAAAAAATGCTGTTACTGAATTACTCAGAAGGGATATTCGCCCCGTATGGCAGTCATGGAAAAGTCTAAAGATAACTACACACATCAGTTAAACCCCCTACTGTGCAGTGTCAGTTGTAGTATCGGATGTAACCATGAAAGGCCGCTACGTTGGCGTCCGTCCATGAGGATTATACTCGACTGCTCTACAGCTTATGTGAATTAAAAGTGCCCCTTTTTAAAATCTGCTTGTGTTGGGTTTAATCCCTCTCTGTTGGTAAGAGACTCCATGGGTAAATTATTTATGTCCAGCCACGAAGACCGGAAACATGCGCCGTAGTAACTTTAAAGGAAGAGTTGATTGGGTGTTGATGTCTTTCTCATGTTACATATGGTGAAATGCTAACGTCAGCATCTGGTTAGCTTATCTTTAGCACAAAGACAGGGAATAGAGGGAGACAGCTAGGAAGTGACAGCAACCAGCCAAGAAATAATCTGATGAATAACCCACACAATTCCACAAAATGTCGTTTTTACACTTTTGGTTTTTGTACAGATTAAAAAAATATATGTTAATTAGTGAGTTGTTAGTTGCAGTTCTGATAGGCCGATTCTCTTTACCTTCAGACAGACGCAGGCCAGTTCCAGTTGATATGCTACACTAAGCTAAGCTAACCAGCCGCGACTGTAGCTTCATATTTATCGGACAAATATAAGAGTGGTATTGGTTTTCTCATCTAACTATTGGCAAGAAAGTGAAAAAAGCTATAGCACAGGCACTACTGTTTCCTGTGTTGCCAGTGTCTTTCTTTCTTTTTTTTTTTTTTTAAGCACCTAGCGACAAATCTAACACTTTTTGGACAAAGCTTATAGCTGCTTTCCAAAGACTCACCAGTTGTTGTTCCGTTCGTCTGACAACAGAAACAGAAAAACATGTAAACGAGAAGAGCTTTATTAGAAATTCGAGTGTATTAAAAGACTGCACATGTGAGCACAGAGAGTAGGAGAGAAGCACGTAGTTAAAGGGCTGAATGATGTCATGGATATACTTATTTGCGTATTGCGACATCTAGCGACAATTAGCGACTTTTCAAGCAGCTTTAGTTACTTTCCATTGTAAGTAGTTGGCAACAGTGACTGTCCCATGTATCCATGGGTAAAAACAATTAAACCCAAGAACCATGGATAGTTTTGAAACAGTATTAGTGTTATTTCTTTACTGTGTTATTTATTACTGCTGGGTTATTTGCCCAAGCTGAAATACAGTTTAGATGTGATGTTAAAATCTACTTTTTTAATGATTAAATGTCTGTATTTGTTACTGATTGTTGATAATATGTGTATCCTTTGCAGTTTTGAAAGCCGTATGTTATTTTCTACATCCAACAACAAATTTGTGACAGTATTAAGTTAAAGATAAACCGTCACTGTGGGTTTCACTGGTGATCAGATGTTTTTTTTTATCCACATGCACAGGGTAAAGTTAACCCAGTACTGCATCAATACTACAGTGTATTGACCCACAGTGGGTCAATTTTATAAATGCAGCATGTATGTGATGCTAAGCACAGACACACATGACTAGTTCAATCACATGATAGTTTTGCTGTTTAGTCCTTGCACACTGAACGGTCTCTGTCTTGGGGTCAGGGGTGACTTGATGGTGAATTTCTGTATTGATAAAAATGTAGTTTGCTCACAAGGTCTGGTTTTGTGTTACTTTCAAATCTCTCCCTCATTACTTCATTATAAAAGTGTGTAATATCTTGTTGCTTTTCTCTCTCTGTACTGGGTTGAAAGCTAATTCACAGCATTTTTCAGCCACTGAAAAATTTAGCATCTGGCACTTTGATGTGTTGGTTTTCAAAGCGACTTCCGACACATGGCAGAGCCACAATCAGGCCACAACTGCATCTGTAGTCGCACCTAGAAAAAGAAAAAGAAACTCTTTGATTTTTCACTTTGACTGCTCCGTGTCAAAACAAACAGTCTAACAAAACCATGACAAAATCCAAACTGCACCAACAACGAAGAAGGGAAACTACTGGCTGAGAAAAACTGCTGATTCTCCACGTGTGTCAGTGTGTGCAGCAGTTTGGTTGCTGCAGAGTTAATCAGCATATTTAGTTGTTTATATCTGTTTTCTTACTACTTTCTTCCTGTGTTGTAGGGTTGGTGTGGATCCAGATCAGGACCTGCAGCCCTGTGGAGACAGCTTCCAGGTCTTACAGGGGGTGAGGATCCCACTCTGATTATTTATACCGTCAGTGCTGCTCGCTGCTCAAACCGTTCTGCTTCCTCAGTTTTATGTTGTGCAGCACAGTCTGACTGCTCAGGAGGAAATGGGGTGAATTTCAGCTCCATTAGTTTTGGTGTCCAACGTTCTTTCACTTACTGTGATCTTTTTTTTTCATGATTAATCTTTCAAACTGCATCCCACTGTCCCGTGTAATTTAATATTAGCAGACCGATGTGAGCCTGGGATTACGGCTGTGAAGTGGGAGGCAGGATGTGATGGTAGTAACGACACTGATCCGATTGTCATGGACTTATATTATTTAAGCGTTTCAACTACTTCTCAGTCTTGTGGGGAGCGTCACACTGAGTCCTTTACTTGTGGATAACCTAGTTTGCTTTATTTGATTGTTGATGATGATTTTTTCAGTTATTTCAGTCAATGTTTTAAATGTTTACTAAAAGGCCAGAACAATTAAATCAGAATTATGAGAGATTTTGGCAAATTTATGTCATAAGTAGAATGTTTTTTAAGGTTTGATAATCTGACTTGTTAATTGTAGAACACAGACAGCACAGCAACATTCTCATTAGCAAGAATATAACCAAACATGCACATTACTTACAGTCTAAATGCATTCACATGTAATACCTAATTGTGTAACAAGGAGCAAGATGTAAAACAGTAATACTGTTACCCCATTATATACTTGACGTCTTTCATAAGCACCTACCTCATGTTACTGCGTCATATGGTCTCAACTTTCAATTAATTTAATTACTTTATTTAAAATTAACAAATCAGTCTTCTAACTAAAGTTTAAGAACCAAATTTCCTCGATGGGAATCAACAGGATCATTTTAGCCTGATAACATCTTGTTAGCTTGGTTTAGCTAAGCCACATTTGAAGAACTGGATCTTCTCATGGATGTGTGTGTGTGTGTGTGTGTTTGTTTGTTTGTTTGTTTGTGCAGCAAATCTAGAGGATTAAATTATGATTGTTTCCTCTTGTGTTTCTCCAGGATGGCCCTCAGGCTGAAGGACAGAGTAAAACCAAACAGGAGAGCGCGTGGCTCTTCAGACTGTGGTACACCTTTGATCACAAGTATCCTTTCTGTGCCCTGCTTTTCAGAAACAAAGAAAGCTTGTGTTTCATTTGCTTTTAGGCCACAGCTGTTTGAACTAGCACCGCTCTTTGTGGTAACAACAGGTCCCATATACAGTCAGAATAACTGTCTTAGGTGCACTGCATAAGTCATCAAAGTCGCAATCACAATTGATGTCATTATTAGATCATCCTTATGGGATCAGATTAACCTACATGAATCCATAAATGTTTTTTTCAGTCCCTGCTCAGTCTGGGTATAAAAACAGTCTTCAGTGAATGTGTTTAGCAGCTCATCCTCCCATTTCCTCCCTCCTTTCCTCCCTGCTGAACACTTGCCTCCCCAGGTGGCTGATTGTGTGGCTGCTTTTAACCGGAGCAGCTGTGTTTTACAGGGGAGACTTTCTCCCTGGCGACACGTGCACGCTGAAGTGAGCAGGGTGGATTTCTCATGTTCCAGCACTGCGGATGCTCAGATTAACACACATGACTCAGAGCTTTGGTGAGCACAGTTCAGTGACCTTACATGTTTCTGGGCAGCGCACTGTGCATCCGACAGCTAGGTTTGATTTCTGTTCGGACGTACACGTTGTGACAGGGAGCAGACTGCCTCCTCCCAAAGGGACTTGTGCCCTGACCAGTTGAACATGGCCCTGGGTTTTCCCAGACTGCAATATAGCCTGTCTAATTACAAACAAGAGGCATAGGAGCCCGCTGGTTCACTCTGCTGCTCTGCTGCCAAGCATCACAAAATTACTTCACCCTCAGCTGCTCGCAGAATCCTGTGCAGATTTAAACTCCAAATATATCCTGCTGGTGAACATCCCCCACATTATTAAGCCATAATTCATCACTTGCAATGTGTTTTTGTCTGGTTGCTGCAGGAAGAGAAGGGAAGGTGTAGAAAATCACTGGCTTCAAGGTCTATTTTTGTTAAAGTGTATACAGCTAGTGTAAACTGTTTTTATATTGGAATTAACTTGTGTAAACTGCTTGATCATGTATTTAGCTACAACTGTCTAATGAGTATCCTTTGTTAATAAGCCATGACAAATAAATAATCTGTCAGTGCTTTATAGATCAGCCATTAACAGGAACTACTTGTGAGTTACCAGATTGACGAAACTCCTCCTTCTGCATGACACCTGTTTTATTAAATCAGCCCTTACTGTCTGGAAAATGGCTGCAGGACGTTCAGATCAGTCCATTTATAAACAGCTTATTAACATTTACAACTGCACACCTGTTAGATTACTGTAAGCACACCTTGACATTTCTAATTGCAGGTGACTGACTAACTTTTGCTTGTGGCTTATTTAGAAAGTGAGAATCATAATTAAGCCATCAAGTAATAAATGTTAGCAAGCCATTAATGAAGGATAAAGGCTCTAATGAGTTAATAAACCATAACCATTCTGCAGTTATAGACGTTATGCCCGGCTCATTTAAGAGCATAACCAAGAAGAGAGGTTCACACAGCGACCATGTAAAGAAACCAAATTTATTAAGGATAAGCCAAGTTAACCTAAGCAGACTAACCATATGTGAAGTCAGTACTGGAGATTTGGGTGCTAGGAAAATAAAGCCAACTTAAGTTACATGTACAGAAACTGAGGCCTTAACCAACACTATATACAACCAAACAGAATTAAGTTGGGCGCTGAAAGGCATCAGCCCTCCAGGAGGGCTGAGAGAGAGAGAGGCCATTGAATTTCCCAGGTAAAATCTGCCAGGTAATCAGGAAGTACCTGAAAAACACACAGGAAACAGGAACAGGCCAAAACAAAACAAGGGCCGTCACATAAATTAATAAAAATCATTAATAAAGGATCACAGGTTCCTTCCTTTCTCTCAACTGCATTTGTAAATCTTAACAAATCATTAATAAAGGGTGGTTATACTAACTATCAAATCTGCACCTGTGTCATGTTGGAGGAGGAGTTTTCACAACCTGGAATCCCAAATGTTGTTCTTGTTAAATTCTCTATCCAGCATTAGTAAATGATTTATTAACCATTATCAAAGCAATTAGTTACAGTTTAAAGATGTTTTATAAAAGGTTTTCTTATTAAGAAGTAGTACAGATATGGAACATTAACTCCATTAAACCAGCCTTTGCTCAGTGTGTATAATGTTTGAGCTCTGCAGGTCATCCTCCTTAATAACTATCCAGTTACCTGAAGCCCATTCTGACACATAGCGGTCCGCCTCTCACCTCCACTCTGCCCAGCTACTGTGGGCCGCTGGCGAGCTGTCTGACCAGCCCCCAGGCGTACGAGGTCAGTGTCCACACGCACTTCCAGAACAGTAGATGTGCAGCAAACAAACAGTGACACTCCCATGTGACAAGTGGTCTGTGAGAAACCCATGTCCACACTGCAGAAAGTGTGGAAAGTCTATTCACTGCATGTTGTTGTAAATTGGGAAAGACATATTTGCTTTCTTGATAAGAGTCAGATGAGAAACCTGATGAAATTTAGGTTATTCAGTTAGCTTAGTTTACCACAAAGTAAACAGCTAGCCTGGCTCTGTCCAAAGCTAAAAACACTTGTCTATCATAACCTATAAATCACTCTAATTAACACCTTATTTATCGTTTGTTTAAGTCCTACAAAGTTGTAAAGGTGTTTTTTTTCTTTTTACCTTTGGACAGAGCCAGGCTAGTTGTCCTCCCCTAAGCTAAGCTAAGCTAAGCTAACCAACCGCCGGCTGTAGCTTCATGCTAAATATGTGTCAAATAATTATTTTTGAGTATTTTTCTTTATCAAAATGCCTCTCGTTTGTCTTCCTGTAAAATATTTTGATGACTCATCTTGAACTTGGGGGCAGTTGTATAAATAAATCAAACAAAACTTGGGTATTTGGGGTGACTAGCTAAGCTAAGACAAAACAACACTTCAGTGTTAGCTAGTAGTTAGCTAGCAGAGCAAAGTCATAGAGGTGTGTGCAGTTTTCTCCTGGCAAAAACTTTAGCCACATTCTTTGGAAATGTTAACAAAGTCTAATTTATTCTTATTAATAATTAAGAATAACATATTAGTCCAGACATACTTTTAAAAATATCGTTTTAACTGTGGAAAGTACAGTGGGGTCCAAAAGTCAGAGACCAATTTCCCATGTTTTGGTGCTAAGGTTAAAAAAAAAAAAAAGAAGCTTAATCGGAGATATTTTTGCCAGTGAACAAAAAGTGGTAGTTTTTCTTTCCCTTCTTATATTCAAACCTGAGGTTGGTGCCTCAGGGAAGGCTCTCTGTGAATACTGAAGGTTTCTCTCTCAGGAGGATTGTGATATTGTCAAAATATTCTCAACGCCTGCCAGTAAACACACAAAGCACTGAGGCCTTCAGTGAGGAAGAAAATGGACGGTCAAGAAGCCTTTTTGCATTCAGAGGGCAGCACAAAAGGCCCTTCTCCGCCCCACCTCCGTGATGATCACTGTTCTGTAAGACACTGTGCTCTGATATTTAAAACACAGGAGCACCCATTGAGGGGTCGGTCACACTTGGATTCACTCTGTCAGATTCTCCTTTTCATTTCATGTGAAATACTTTCACGTAGAGGCTTTTTGCTATTAAACTCTCCTTTCACAATAACCCACAGAGCCTTTTACACCGGGGTTACTAACTCTAAATTTCCTTAACACAAACTAGAGTGATTGTCTCTCATTTAAATTTAATTCTCTGTGAGCTCCGTCTTAAGATCTACAGCCGTAAATGTTTTCCTCTGCTGCTGTGTTGCTGTTGGTTTTGCCAGCGTAGTGCTGCGTGCCAGAGGAGCCATGAATTTAGATGGTAGTTCATATTATCAAGGCTGTCCAGTGCTCAGTGTCTCCAAGTGTGGAGAGACAGGGTTAAAGAAAGCTCTGTGCCTGGTTCCTCTTTAGTTATGGATATTATGAAATGATTTCATTGACCTCAAATTGTAAAACAGCTAAAATGTGGCTGTGGTTTATAATTCCCATGATGGTTTTGAAAAGATAGTACTACAGAATTCATTTTGAAGGATACGGCTGGACATATTCTATATTTTTGTCTTACTGTTAAAGCATCCAAAGAAAAAAAAAAAACAACAACAACAAAAACAACAACAATGTGTTAGTCCATCTCTCAAGACTTTCTCACTTCCTCTGGTCTGACAGTGGCACTCAGCTCCGAGAGACCTGGTTCCTACTAAAGACATAAATCTTCAGTCATTGCTACGGTGGCACATTAATGTTTTTAGTAGGTTTTGAACAACAGTGGAGCTCAGTGACAGAGGAATGAGCTCTATCAGTAAATATTTAGGATCAATTCATTGTGATTTTTGTCTTTTCATGGAATTTGACAATGAAAAAAATAGAATATAATACTACAATACCACTTACACTTTAAATTTCTTCTAAAAGCTTATTTCATACATGTTGTCCCCCTTAGTCTTTATTTTATTTGTATTATTTTTCGTTGGCATCTTGATAATTATTTAAAATAAGTTAAATATATTCATTTTAACTTATTCTTATATAAGAGGTTTTTTTTTTTACTATTTTAATTAGCAAGTAGCCACGTCCTTTTTAACAACATAAAATGCCTGATGGATTCGTAAGTTAATTGCTGGAGAGCGCGGGTTATGGGGTTATGTAATTTTTTTTCAGATCCCTTGATCTGAGTAATCCTGTAGTGACCCGAAGTTAACTCATCCTGTTCTCCCCGGGGACATGGAAGGACTATTGATCGTCAGCCAGTCAATTAGAGCTGGGAGAACCTTATGCTGCAGTTCACTGTGGGCTAGGTCCGTGTTTCACTGTGCAGCCTGTGGTTTCGTGTGCTTTATGTTTCAGCTGCACTGTAATTCAATTGCTGCAGTGCGGGCCATTAAGTGAAAGTCTCCTCCCTTCCCTACTGTAAATCCATAGTGTCCTCTCTGAGCCTCTGCACCGTTGATGTGTGTTCGTCCGTTCACTCCACACGTACCCACACTGTATGTAACCCCACCCCTCCCCTCATGTTCCACTGTGGATGTGTTTTCAGAACCACGAGCAGCTGAGGGACCACGACTCTGACTTCATCCGTAACGACAGCGACCTGACCTACACGTTCGGTGACACTGCCATCACAGCCAACGGCGCGTCCGGCGGTGGGGGGGATGGTGCCGGGGGCTCAGGCTGGAGCGCCAACGGAAAAAGGAGCGGCAGCACCTCAGAGGAGGCGCTGGAGCGTGAGCTGGACTCCCGTGAGCAGGAGCTGCTGAGCCGTGGCACGCGCCTGGTTTTCCCCATTGAGGATCATGTCTGACCCTCCCTTCCTCCCCCTCCTGCGCCTCTTCCTCCCTGACCTGACCCCCAGACCGCATCGCCCCCAGCTCTCTCCACATCCTGCGGGCAGAGCGTCCAGTCCTCCAGAGATAAGACAAAGTGGAGATACGGGAGTAGACCTGGGAGGCCTGGGAGCAGAGCTCAAGGATCATTTCATCCTCATTACAGGGAGTTTATTCTCCAGGAGACGTGTGTCCTCAAGAGCGTCAGAAGAGAAATTCTCAGTGCTGTTATACTGTGATCCAGTTTCCTCTGCATAAACAGGAGGGAAACCATTATGCAGGATGTGGGGATGAAATATCCTCAATCAAGATTGAATCTGCACTTTTAAACATGTGACATTTTGTGTGTTCAGTGGAAAAGAGGTAGAAAAGTGAACTATCGCCCGGCAGCGCTCTCTTCTCATATGATCTCACAGGTTTCTCATCACAGCACATCAGAAAATGCCAAGTGGCTTCCTGTAGCCACAACCCCATTTAGATGCTGCAAAGAGGCTCCGCAAACCAAAAGTTCATAACGAGTTCTCCAGTAAATGCGTTCCACCGATCCCATGTAATGTTTGGTGTGTGTGTGTGTGTGTGTGTGAAGATTACCTTTGTTTCACACAGAAGCGTCTGTGTGGAGGACGTGACATGTGAGCAGCACAGACTGGAGACTGCGTTGCCTTCTCAGCCACCGCAGCCCGTCATGGGTGAAGTAACAGGAATGGAGAATGCGAGCGTGTAAATAGTCACAATGATGAGCTTTGTTCCTTTTTGGAGGCACTGCTCCTTTCAGTGGTTGACCTCCCATGACTGTGACAGACAGCATCTGTGTGTCTTGTCTTTGAGTTGGCTTGGATCTATTTCTTTGTTTTAAAGTAGTCGACTGGTTGTCACAACAATGACACGAACAAGGAATGGGAGTGTTTCAACGCTAATTACATTGTTTCTTATGAAACAATGCTGATTTCCCAGAACTTAAAAAATAAACTGACATGAGATATATGCTCTAATACAGTTGAAGAGCAATTTCAACAAGATAAAATAAAGGACAGGCTTTCATCATAATTTTGATTCCTTTAAAAAAGAAAAAAAAAAAAAAAGATTTTGTGTACTGATTTTTAAAACATTAAAAAGACCAGATGCATCCGGTAAAGTAGGGCTGCAAATTATTTTCATTGACAATTAATCTGATGATTTTTGTGATTAGTCAAGTTTATAAAAGTCAAAAAATAGTGAATAATGTCTATGGCAGAGAATAAAGTGGCATCTTTTTTTACCTGCAGTCAAAACCCCCAAAAATATTCAGTTGACCATCATATGTGAAAAAAACAGCAGTGAAGTCTCACACTGGAGAAGCTGGAACCAGTGAATGTTTTTACTTTTTTCTTCTTTTTTTAAATCATTAATTTTAATTAATTTCAATTAATCAACTTGAATCATTTCAGCTTTGCACTTAAGCCAACTTCAGTAAGTGATATGATGACATCATGCTGGCACAGGTCACACTGAGTCGATGCAGGAGCCGCGCCGACAGCAAACTGGTTCTTCAAACTCTGAACAAGATTTCACCTGTAAACTTTATACTCAATAAGTGTTCAGGTTTCCAGACTGATGCCAAACACCGACAACCACAGATTAGCAGTGGATGTGCTTGCACATAATTTCACCCTTTACCTTCATCAGCAGTATGTATACTCATAAACAATGGTGTCTGTGGGCTGTTTCCGCCATAAATATATTAACCTCAAATGTTGTTGAAATGTGAGCACGTAAACAGAACGATGAGGTGAGATCGTCTCATAAATCACTGAAGTCAAGTGTAATTTATGTTTTTGTAAACCTCATGTCTCACTTGTTCTTCCTGGGTTTACAGTTAAATATATTAACATACATAAATTCCTAATTTGTGTTGTCCTATTATTGTTTCAAGGTTTGGCTTTTCTTTTCTTTTCCACATTTGTCAGGATACATCTTTATTTTGTTATAAGATCCCGTCAGTAGACAGATGCAATACGTAAACTTGAATGTATTTTGGAAATACGCTTCATAAGCTTTAAATTTCCTTCAAACAAGATTGTTTTCTGGCAGATAGATGAGAAACTTGATGCCACTTTACTATCTGTCCATTAAACATGAGGATACAACCAGTACCTGGTTAGCTTAGCTTAGCACAAAGACTGAAAAGATATTCAAACTGAGCCAGGCTAGCTGTTTCCTATTGTTTCTAGTCTTTATGCTAAGCTAAGCTAAGCTAAGCAGCTGCTGTCTCTAGTTTCATGTTCACTGTACAGACATGAGAGTGCTGTCAGTCTTCTCATCTAGCTGCCACAAAGTCAATGAGCATGTTTCCCAAAATGTAAAATGATTTCTTTAAAGTGGTGCAGCTCTATCACTGCACATACACACTGGTGATATAGAAACTTCCACTAAGATTTAATTACACTTCACCTGAACATCCTTTTTCTTAAACTGCAGTCCACTAAAATCACGAACCTCCTGGAGTTTTTGTTTTGATATCAAACATTTAGATAGACCCTTGTGTTTACATCAAATAAGTGGTGTAACGCTGCAGCAAGTCCCTGATAACATGCAGTGGCTTTGGGTTTCCGGATTTCATTAGCTGCAGCAGACCACTGAACTTTATTTGTCCTACAGGTTGGTTTGCATCAACTGCACGTGATCAATAGTTTTGTTTAACTATTTACACTGCATCGGTTACTCTTCGGTGACCCTCTGACCACATTTCCTCTCTGTGTGCAGTTGACATTTTGCAGGTCAGAGCTGCACTCAGCACCTTTTTTTTTTTTAGGCAGGTGGAGCGGCTGGTTAAACCCCGCCACCCTGCATGGAAGTAGGAGGAAGGTTTTTTCCACTCGGTCGCATTTTGGTGTTCCCCCTTTTACCAAGTCTAGACATTTGATCCGCTCCCTGTTTTAAATTCACCGCACAGCGTGTGTCGCCTTTTGTTTTTCTCGTCCGACTGCACACGGCGGCTGCTGCATTTATGTATGAGTACACAGGGGCAGGTGTGAAAAGCGCGATTGTGCAAGTTGAAACCCCACATAAGTTCCACGGCTCACCGGGGACCTCCAGGAGGAAGTGAATCTAGTTACGCAAGCCGTTGCCGAGCTTTATGTGCACTGTGGGTCATTTTAAACTTAGCTGGAGAGAGAAGTAATGTCGTCTCTATTAAAGGCACTAAAATAATCACTTGTTTGCCACCTTGTCACAACAAACCGCTGGTGTTAGACTTGGACTCATCCCATCTCCTCTGTGGTGTATGGACGGGTCACACAGCCTCCTCTGTGTGCAGTATAACCTGCAGCAGATGTTAAAGTGTCTCTGAAAGTAGAAGACGGACAAAACTGATTGTTTTTCCTGCTGTGTTGACTCACATAAGACAAAAAAAAAAAAAGGGACTCACGTTTGTTGACATGTCCAGGACAAACTGACTGGAGAGGTTTGCTTTGAGACGTGGGAGCACTTTATGGACAACAACACAGAGGACTGGAGTGACGGCTGCAGGCAAATACATGAGCAGAGGAAACTCCTATATAACCTTCATGTGCACCCTCTCTCTCTCTCTCACTGTTGTGCTGTCAGACGTCTTGCTGGATATATTTACATGCTCTCTGTACCTGACAAATATGAGACGTAGCTCAATTGTCAATATGTGGACCTGTTGTTTCTAGTAGCAGCTGGCTGCCAGAATCTCCCTGCCATGGTTTGCATGTCAACATGTTAATTAAAAACTGTCGAATAATGAGCCACCCAGTGTAGTTTGTTTCAGTCTGTCAAAGGAAGTGGTCTACATCTTAATTTCTTCTGTGCCCTTTCTGCTTACCTGTCAACACCATCAACAGTTTCCTGGAAACTTTGAATACAATCACATGTTGAATAAGCTTTTCCTAAAAACATATCTATTTATTGATACTTCTGCTTCATGTCCCCTCCTGGTTTTAAGTCATAGGTCAAAGTGTGTAATTCTGTTACACTTCCTCAGTTATTAATATTTAAACAGACATAATATTTCAGCCAGTGTACAAAGTCCAAAATGCTTAATTATTTACCACTGATTGTACATTATTTAATTCTGAGGACATGTACAGTTAATGAGTTATAATGAGAAATATATTGCATTTAAGATTATGGAGATCCACTGCACATAAGCAAATGATTATGGTTCACATAATATATTTTAATGTATGGAGGCTCGGTCTAATCCAACTCCATTCAAATGACAAGATGCTCACATATGTAAACTGATCACCTGTCAGCTCATTATGACGGTATGTACAGTGGAGAACTTCAACTGTAAATTGTAATGCAGGTGTGTCTTAAAGCCCCCGTTCACTTCCACTGGATCTCTAACTCCGCCAACACATTAAAGATCATGTATTTTCATGCAAATCCTGCTCATCATCATCATCATCATCATCATCAATGTGAACAACAGACATGTACATTTTCTTCAGGAGACACTTCTCTAGTTTTTACTAACTCTTTATTGCAGTCAGTTTCAATGGTCTAAAAGTTATTTCCTTCTTTGACAAGAGAACTTCAGATATTCCAGCCAGAACAATTATTACAGAACCAACTTCTAAAGTTGAACATGTGGACGCCGATAATTATTTTACCCCTCCCCCGACACATCCTTTAACCAGAGGGATATCACAGCATTTTACACCATTTTCAAACAAAAACTATAAACAGTAAGAACGGCACCTAATATGAATCAGTACCATCTGTTGTATTTGTGACAACCTTTTTCATAATTCACTGGCAGAGGACAGAGGCAGCTCTCCAAGACACGTCCACGGGATATTCAAAGATTTCACACCCATGCGAATGTTTTGTCAGTGGGGCGCTGCAGCTGTCCGGATTCCTGAGGGGCCGGGGGTGGAACAACCGTTCCTCAGTCGGACCTCTTTTCCAGTAAATACAGTACTTTCTTCTTCGAAAGCTCTACATTAGCACTGTTAGTGAGCCAGTTGCAGTTAGATATCAGTAATGCTCGAGATTGCTGCCACACTTAGTCATAGACTGGACGGATAAGTCGCGCAGGTGAGAGCGAACCTGACGCTGCCACCCTGGATCTTGGCAGTCGCCTCCAGAGAAGGACCCATCTTGGGCTTTTTCTGGCCCGCCTCTCGCCTGCAGGGGATTTGAGGAGGGATTAGTGCTACTAAAAGGACAGAGGGATGGAGGCTGGCCAGTGTGACGGCAGAACAAAACAGCCCCATCTCTCTCTTCTGGTTTATTTCCCCTCCCCGCATTCTTTCTATTTGCACAGACCCTTTTGGTGTTATCCAGGTAACACTGTAAAAAATAAGCTGCCATCTTCCTGTTTCAGATTCATCTGTCTGTGATTGGCTGCTCTTTCCACTTGGATTTTCTCCAGTTCATCGACCCGGCTGAGGGAAAACAAGCCCAGAGTTGTGCTCGCGAGCTCCCAGTGGACCACATTCCAGCTGCTTGTGTTGTTATTCCACCTTTTGCCCTCAGCCCTGGATACCAGGCCCCTGGAAGAGGAAAACAATCAGCTGATAATTAAAATAAAGCCCCTCAAGTTATGACACAGCTGTACAGTGAAACAGATACACGGCATGAAGACTACACACACATTCAGCAGGATTACTGTATGGATCCTCTCACAATAACTCTATCAGTACCAAAATCAGGGTGGAGGCAGAAAGACAAGGGGCACCCATCGCCTCCACCCTTGCGTCTGCTGCATGCTGACGGTTTGCAGGCAGCCCAGCTCTAAAGGGCCTCGCTTGTGAGAGCTGGCGGTGACAGGCTGGTGGTAACCCTGGGAGCTCTGTCCTGTCGTGGACAGCCGTATACAATGACCCCCTTCTCGACAGCACAGTCTGAGGCCCAGCTGCACTCGCTGCCAGCCCCCACACTATCCATGAGGGGACCCAGCATTGCCAGTTAGAAAACAATGACGCCTCTATTAAACAACAGATCGCTCGCTCATTAAGGAGGGAGAAACATTTCTGACTATCTCACTCTGAACGCTACAAAAAACCAGTTACAGTGGCGTCACTTGTGTTGAAAATGGCAGCGCTGTAATATCTCATCTGTCTGAAATGTTCAGCCCTTTGAGAGACCAAATACATTTTGTTCATTTAGCCTGAACAACAGGTTCCATCTCAAATTGTGATTGATTACCTTGTAGGAAAACTAAAAGAGAAACAACCACAACACTGTCACATATTTATAGGTTGGGAGCGTCTGGCTGAGCTGTTATCTCCAACACAAGAGTGGAGTTACTGATTATCTGAACAACACAGTTAACATATAATATGAGGCCAAAAAATGAAAAAAAAAAAAAAAAAAAATCAAAATAGTGCTGAACAATTATCTTAAGTATTATCAAAATCACAATATGTTAAAAAAAAAGGAAGAAATCAAAAATAATAATTTCAAGTGAAATCATGACTCATATCACAATTGCAATATCTGCCAAAATAATTGCAATGTTTTTTTTTTGCATATTGTTCAGCACTAAATGAAAAGTTGGATTTCATTAAGAAGGTAAACAAAGTCCCGTCCACATTTTTATGATTTGACAAAGTTACTGTAAAGTCTCTATAAATTTAGTGTCTGATTTGTTTTTAAACAAAAAACTGAACTTCTCTTAAAGTTAAAGAATAGATTCAAGTCTCCACATCTCATTTGTGTGAGTTGTGCGTTGGATCATGGTTGCTTCCAAAAAAACATCTCAGTGATGTCGAGAAATTGAGCTTTTTCTTTACGGGGAAAAAAGAAAACTGTTTGCCAGCAGCAGCTGAAAGCAAGAGCTGCCTACACATTCATCATTCTGCACAGTGACCGTCAAGCAAGTCACCAACAATAAGTAAAACCTTTCTGAGTGAAGGGAACTTCGCTTTTAATTCATCAAATTAAAGCCTATATGTTGTTTGTTGCTCTCATGTCAAACAAATACAAATGTGAGACTGCTGATCCCCATATGGGCGCTCTGTTTTCAATTTGCCTCTTTCAGATATTGGTCGAAGGTCACGGATATGTCAGAGCAGCAGAAAGACCTGGAGCCTGTGTCAGATGGTTTCTGTTCAACCACCAACTTCCTGCACTGACAACTGATGTTGACTGATGCAGCTGCAGATATAAATCTTCACTCACGCTTGAATAACAGCGCCTCTGAGTGAGCTGAGCATACCTTTAACCCATCGATTCCTCATGCCACATCCTCATGTTGTTTTGTCCAGGCTGTTTCTCTGATAGCCCAGCTGCCTCATGACTTCACTGCAGTAGGCCTCCACCTGATTTATCTGCTCCACACTGAGCCGCTCCCTCCAGGCATATATAGCCTCTTTTGCATCCCTAGATGATATAAGGAAGGGCTTGTCAGATGAATACCCCTGTCCGTGCGTCATGTTCAGTGCAAACTTCTCCAGAGCAGGGGAGGTGGAGAGGTTGGAGAAGCGGTAGAGCCTCTGGAGCTCCTCCATGGGGTGGAGGACCAGGTCCTCGTAGCGGATGCGGAGGTAGTTCCTCCTCACCCAAGGGGGCGCGTTCATCACCAGCATCATGTCACTGAGCCAGTTGTCACAGATAAGCTCCATGGCGCTGGAGACGTAGCTCTCAGCCCGGTTCACCCTGTTGCTCGGCACCAGCAGCCGCTTGTACTTGTCGGTCTGCTTCTTACTCCTGAGCACCTGGATGCTCTCCTTCACCAGGGCCTGCTTGGACTTCAAGCGCGAGTTGTGCACGGCCCTCGGGTCTCTGAAGAGCTGAATAATCTGGAGGTTGATCGCCGGGTCCTTCATCAAAGGAACCAACGTGCTCAGGTCCAAGACGCGGACTCCTTTGATCACCATCACTGGGTACTTTTTGCACTCCCTCTCCAGCTCCCTGATGTCCCTCTTTTGGCACTTTGCGCACTGGTCCTCCTTCACCAGCCCGATATCGTGCCGCTTGTGCGCACCACACAGCGGCTCTGAACATATCACCTTGTTCATTTTCCAGCCGAATATGAACGAGGTGGTGATGTTTTGCGTGCCGGCGTAAAGTTTGAGGACGGAGAAGTCGCAGCGGTACAGGGCGTTCATCATGTCCCGCACTGCGCCCTGGAGACTGGCCGCATCCCCCGGGTACAGAGCCTGCCATATGTGCCACATCGGCTCGTACAGGTAAAAAACATCGGGGTGCTGGTTGAACAGCTCCCCCAAGAACGAGGAGCCGGTCCTCCAGGTGGCATGCAGGTAGATGTTCATCCGTGACTGGCTCCTGTTGACGGCGTACTCCGTCGTGTCGCTGCCGTTGAGTCTGTAACCGTTATCCCACAGCAGCGCCACCGTGTTCTCCAAATCTGGGCATCTGGGCTGTTGCTGCGGCAGTCCATGCTTCCCGCGTTGATAGGATTTATCCCCGTAATCTAACACGTACGGGATTAGCAGAAGTAAACCTGAATATGCCAGTATCAAAATCAAGTATTTCTTATGTAGCCTCCTCTTCATTTCCTTTCGGCGGGAGGGGGCGGCTAGCTTCTTCTCTGATGGTCAGCACAGCGCTTTGTGCAGCGCCGAGGTCTCTACAGTAAAGTTATGTGAATGCTCGAGAACTGGGAGTGTGTGCGGGGGATTAGCCCCGCCCCTTTAAAGACAAAATAACCAGATTATTTCTCCTTCCTGTCCGTATGTACGTACGCAGTCGTTCAGAGCGGCTCGGTGAAATAAAATTTATTTACAAAATGGTTCCAGCGGGGATAATTGTTGTCAATATCCCTGTAAAACCGCCATAAAATTACGTGGGATGCCGCGCGCGTGGGCACCAAGTTAAATTGGGAATACCAAAGAGCCTTGAAAGGGAAGATGTTTCAACGGCTACCGTCCATCGTAACACCTCTGTCTCTGTACCGCAGTGAATTATGGGAGATTCCTGTGAAATTACCGCTCCCTTTGAATTGGCGAATTAGTCGTTGTTGTATTTTTTTCGCTATAAAATTAACTTTTTCGTGCTACAAATTCACACTTTCAAATATTAGCTTTTCCATTATGATGAAAACAGACCAACGATTTTTTTTTTTTAATATTCTGGGTTCGCGCATGCGCACACGCCGTCGTTTGTTGTCAGGCGAGCACTGCGCGGTTCTGGTAGAATCAATGGAGGAACGACTGAAATTTTTTTTTTTTGGCTTTGCAACAAATGGCGTATTTAACACATTCTTGCTTGTGCTAACCACTTAGCCTGCAGAGTTACCGATCCAGCAGCAAGCCTGACAGCTAGCTAGCTAACACCAGTGGATGCTTGTAAAGTCAAGCCAACTGCAGCACTGTCGACAGCAACATGACACACTGGAGCATCTTCGAAAAGGAGACAGAGAAAGAAACGAAGAAGTTGATCAGATGTATCATCGGGGTCGAGGATGAGGAGGACCAGAATTTTCAGCTGGCACTGAAATTCGCTTCGTCAAATTTTAAGTGAGTTAGCCGTGGACAGGATGGATGCTAGCTTGTGAACTGCTAACATGTTAGCTACAAGCGGCGAGTATAGTAATAGTCTGGTTTGTTGACAGGTTTCATCGTTACCTGGATGTGGACAGCCATAAGGTCCAACGCAGTATAGGCGGGTGAGTGTTGCCTGTGGTATTATTGCTGCTGCAGTGTCTTTGCGGGGGCGTACCAATTACTTTATATTGTTTATATATATTATTATATAGGACTATGGGAGTATCCACCTAGAAAGTGTCTAGTTTCCTTTAGCATTTGGATGCTGTAAGAATTTATGTTTCACACATGCTTAAGTAACAGAAACTTTGGCATTGGACCATACCATGGTAACATGAGTAAAAACTTTCATGGTGCATATTCCCAAATGAATTTGTGTTTAACCGAAGCTAATTTTGGCCCAGGACCAAACATAGCCAGCAATGGACCTGCAGCTCTAACATAGTGTCAAAAGTTTTTTAGACTGAATCAGGACTCATCATCACAGCACAGACAATGCTCTGATAAAACTATTCTTCAGCACTGATGTTCCATGTAGATGCTCTTCCTCATGGTGGAACAGACTGGAGACAATTTTACTTCCAAAACATGCATCACACTTTTGCCAGTTTTAACACTGTTGTCAGTTTGCACACTTATTCATAGATGACTGTTGATTCTTGGTTTTGAGGATTCAGTACCCAGATGCACACAGTGCAGAGGAGTGAGTGTGCTGATTCATTTTTATAGATGTACTGTACTAAATAATAAAGACTCTAAATGAATATCACATGTTTTCCAGAATCTACGAGAAGCTCATGGTCCACTCCGACTTGAGCAAAGCAGGAAGCTGGATGAGGCTGACTGAAGAGTTCCTTAACTCACCTTTACCTAATACTGATGGAACAAAGGTGTGGCACAGACATGAGCTGACAGAAAATTAACTCATGGGAGGAGGAGGAGGAGAAGAGAGAGGGTTGATGCTCTGACATTGACACCAAGACAAATCCCCAATAGATTGTTTCCTTCAAGGCTTCATGTTTCCCTCTTTTCTTTTTGCAGACTGATGTACACTACAGCGTCCTGTCCCTGCTGCTCTTCTTGTCCGACTCCCCCTCAAACACAAACTTTGTTGAGAGACCCAGGGTGAAGGAGGCCGGTGAGTCGATGTTCCACAGATACTTAATGTCCCTTTATATTGACTTAAGGATGCTACATGTCCATGTGAATCATGATCCCTCCAACTTGTCTGTGCAGAACCTGAGGACAACTTTGACTGGGGTAAATATCTGATGGAGGGCGAGGACATAGACATCGGACCATACCCGGATACTCCTGTGAGTAAATCATGACCAACCCTTTGTGGACGTGGATTATCACAACACCAGCACCGCATTATTTAGATCCTTTTTCATCTAAATCAGTCTTGACTGCTTTTCAGGAGTGGTCTGAAGAGGAGAGTGAGGACGATGACAGCCAGCAGCCAATCAGCAGGGAGGACTCTGGGATCCAGTTGGACAGAACCCCCCAGGAGGACCAGGACAACACCAACAAAACAGTTCCAGTCACATGGACAGGTGCAAACTTATCACACAGTGAGATAACATAACAATTGTAAAATAGCTCATGGAAGCCTCGGTGATTATGGAATAACGTAAAAACGAGACGGGACCAAAACAAGCATCAACACTGAAGCTGTTTTTGAGTATAAAAATAATTGCAGTTTTTATTCCAGTGGGGGAGCCTGACGCCCGGGCCTGGCTCGAGCAGCATGTGGTGACACCGTACTGGGTGGCTCACGCTCCTCGTTTTCCCCACAGCTTGCATTTACACTCCAACTTGCTCAATGTGTGGTAAGACTCCAAACTGTTCAAAATGCTTTTACTTTATAATATAGTATTGATTCACTGATCATTTTTTTTTTTACCACTTACAGCAGTGTAAGTATTTGTGCCAAATTTACCATGACTAGGTTTCAAGCATAAAGTCTTAATAGAAGAAGATTCTTAGATTTTAAGGATATAACAGTGTGTACATTATCATGAGGTTATACGTGCTGGATTTAGCTTTTCCTGACTCTCCATAGTTACTGTTTCCTTGCAGAAGACTTGTGTTTTGTCTGGTACGACTGTGTACAGCTCTGGTCTGTGTCTCCTCCCACACTGAACGTAGTTATTAAAGTTGATTAGTGTCCTAAAATCTGTGACACTCTTATTGGTAAAACCTCCACATGAGGCGGACGTACTTCTCCCACCTGTTTACTATGTTACTTTATTTAGTTACGCTCATAATGAAAAGACTTATTGCTAAAATATAAAAATATTTTCTCACAATATTGTGACTTTATCTTTAGTAGATAGGACTTTATATTCTGGTCATTGTGAAATCATCTTTCTTTATTTGCCTGACTTCATGTTTGTTTGTTTTTACCATCTTGTTTTCAAAGTGTCAAATTTATAAACTAGGCTTAAATGCTAAGCAAAGTTTTTTAAAGCAATTATTCTTTGAGGTATGACAATGTTAAGATAATGAAGTGGTCAAAAAATAGCATGATAATGTTTTTACTAGCTTTGCTTTTTTATAAAATTACATTCTCCCAAGAATTCCATATATTCCACAATCATCTGGACCTGGAGTGATATGGTTTTTAATAGGTTCATATCGGTAAAGACTGATATGATTAATGGCGGGTTGATGTTGACTTTAGGGGATTTGTGAAGTTGAAATGTTTCAAAATGGTCAGATGTTAATGCGCAGCGTCTCTCCTCTCAGGGATCAGCACTTGTACAACACTGATCCATTGTATCTGCCAGAAGAAAAGGCCTTTGTCACTGAGACCCAAGTTATACGGGAAACACTGTGGTAAGTTGTAACGATTCTCTGATGCGTGACTGTGCTAATCGTACGAACTTGCAAAGAAATGCATCTCCTGCTTCCTCACAAGTGAAACCCTGTTTTATCTCGTAAATCTTCAAACATTTGAGTCCTCGTTGTGTCATACAGGAAATTCCTTGTCATTTACAGGCTCAAATTGAGATAATTTATTTCTTAATATCACGTAGTTAAGCTGTGACTTCTGGCTGTCGTGTTGCAGGCTTCTGTCCGGAGTGAAGAAACACTTTATATTCCAGCACCATGACGGAAAAGTGTCAGTGAGGAATAACGTGGTGGTCACTCATCTAACTAGTGTAAGTTCTAAATCAGAAAATGACTTGTATTACACCTCAGTAAACTCGTCCTCTGTGAGCTGTGGGAAACAATGTTTTCGTCTTTTGTGCTACAGAACTGTCTGCGCTCCGTGCTGGAACATATCGCAGTGTACGGCCAAGCTGTGTTCAGGCTGCAGAGGTTCATAGACGAGGTGACCGGCTACAGCTCGGAGCCTTGCCCGCCCAGCTCTGGTTCCTCCTACGGCTCCAAGAAGGGCTCTGAGCCTCCCTTCAGGACCTACCAGGCCTTCGTGTGGGCGCTCAACAAGTACTTCACCAGCTTCAAAAAGGAGCTGACCTCAATTGAGAGAGAGCTCATACGCAATGGCAAGTACAAGTGTGTTTAATGGGCTGAACTCGTCGGCTAAATCCTGATAGAACTGTAACTATATCTCTGCATTCCTTGCAAGACCTGCACGATAACTGGGATCACAACACCAACGATCAGCCTGACACAGAGACGAGAGGCAGGGGGAAACGTCTAGCTCGGCTCTGTCTGAAGTTCAAATAGATGCCTACTTCCATATCTGAAGCTCACTGATTAACACAGGCCCCGCTCAGACCTGCAGTAACATGCATCTTCAGTGATCCAATCACAAGTGGACAGCTCGAAGAACATCATTTCACACCTGGCTTTAAAATGTGTTGCCTCCAGTGACCACATGTGATTAGATCTGACTTCCTGCTTCATATGCAAATGAACAGGTTTGTGTTGCTGTTTTTAGCCAATCTGACAAGACTGTCAATTGACAATGTGCTTGTGTGTGTGAGCGACAGAGAGAGAGAGCGGGGCACGGAGGAGGTGAGCGAATCATTGCTCTGCTCACAGTTCTACCCTGAAATAAGCTTTTAACCATGTAAATACTCAAATATTTTCCGTTCGTCATGAAACTGTGTTGGGACTAATCAGACGTCAGTGGAGTAGGCGGTCCTTCAGTATGACTCATTTGCGTTCACTCTGCTAAAGGAACGTGGACACCTGTGGTCTGAATGTGGTCTAGGTGAGCGGATCTCAAATGCGTCCTCAATGCATCTTGGGTGCGTTCACACCTGAAGTAAGAGCTGACCACTTGTGATCGGATCGCCTGAGACGGATGTTAATACGTCACAACACACCACTTTACTGCTGCTACACTACAGCTGATGTGCACAGGGTTTTGTAGTTCCCCAGTCTGATGTATAAGTACTATTCATCAAAGGATGCAGGATGATTTATCACAGCTTGTTAAGATATGTGGTGTGGTGTGTAAAATGGTTTTTCCATTTGTGGCTGAGCTTCCAGAAAGTCCAAAAGTTTCCGATTGTCATAGTGTATCTATGAAACCATAACAAAATGTATTACAATTTACTGTGGTGCTTTATATATAGTATCCCTTAATTCTGAGTATTTGATCCCTGAGTGGTTTGTTTATTAAGTCCGTTACTGTTTGATGAGTCCTGCTCTTGTACAGATGAGACGGTCACCCTGTCTGCAGTCCTGGAGCGACTCAGCCCTCACTTGGCGCAGATCAAAGTGCTGCACAAAGTCTTCTGTACCGGAGTCGCAGAGGTCCCCACTGAGACGCCAAATGTAGTGCGGGCGTCACACTTGCTCAACACGCTGTACAAAGCTATCATTGAGTACGACAGTGTCGGGGAAGCGTCGGAGCAAGCGGTGAGTGTGTCCTGCCGATTTAAGCTCAGCGAACTCAAAGCAGAAGGCAGATTTCATGGGTCTTAACAAGGAAACATTACTGTCTGTCATCTTTCCTTTCTAGGTGGCTCTGTTATTTTCTCTATGGACAGAGACCGTCAGACCATATCTGGAGATTGTGGATGAATGGATCGTTCATGGCAACCTGTTTGACCCTGCCAAAGAGTTCATCATCCAGAGGTATGAAACTGTTTGCAAGAATCCTTAAACATCTCCTCCAACATGACTTTCCAAACACTCACTCTTTTTCTCGTCCAGGAACAAAGACGTCCCAGTGAACCACAGGGACTTCTGGTACGCCACCTACACGCTGTACAGCGTGTCGGAGATGGTGGACAACGAGGAGAAGCTGAACGACGCAGCCAGCGGCAGCTCCGGAGGGGATCAGGGCTCCAGCAACAGGCAGCTCACCATGGTGTCCTTCCTCAAACCTGTCCTCAAGCAGATTATCATGGCGGGGAAGTCCATGCAGCTGCTCAAAAATCTGGACTGTAAGGAGGATGAGCAGGCGGAGAGATCCTCCAGAGGTCAGCCTTTAATCTGCGAATGATGCTTTTCAGTGTCTGTGTTCTTAAACTGTTTTTCTAGTTTGGATTTGTTTCAGCATTTTTTTTCAACATTGTCAAAATTTTGCGTTGCAGATGCAGAGAGGAAAAGTTTATACACACTGTTTTTAGAGTCAGTGCAGTCACGCCTCTGCAGCCAAGAGAACTCTCCGACGGACACGGTGACTGAACAACAAGTCACGAGGAGGAGTCTCATAAAGATGCATTCCATCATGGCTCAGCATCTGGAGATTGATGACGTCCACGATCCGCTGCTGGCCATCAACTTCGCCAGGTAAGCAGGAACAACATTAAAACCACAAGTGGCTCCACAGACGACGACACCAGCTCGTTCTGCTCAAAATAATAAACCATGAGGCAAATTTAAGAGCAGGTGGTGAGTTTGTAATCCACAGCTGTTGTCCTCTCAAGAATAAAGCTTAGGCCTTCAATTTAGCCATCGTTACATTATGCCTTTTTGCAGCTGGTGGTTTTATCATCTCTCAGATGCTCAGATTTTGTCGTCCCAGACCTGCAGGGTTAAAGCAGTCTGGTCTTTGTTCGCCCCCAGGCTCTACTTGGAGCAGAGTGACTTCAACGAGCGTTTCTCTGGAGGGGATTTCATCGTGGACCGCTCCTCTCAGTCCGTCACCTGCCAGACATTTGAGCTCACCCTGCGCTCCTGCCTCTACCCCCACATCGAGAGGAGGTACATCGAGTGCTGCGGGAACCTGATGAAGACCCTGAAAAAAGACTACAAGTAAGCATCATTCTTTGTGAGCGAGGACTCTGAATCACTTCCTGTTGCTGCATATGGAACATTTGAGTTTGCTGATGTGTCCGCAGGCTGCTGGAATACCTCCAAGCCATGAGGAACTACTTCCTGCTGGAAGCTGGAGACACCATGTACGACTTTTACACGGCCATCTTTGACAAGGTGCAGGAGAAGGAGAGCTGGCAGCAGCTGTCTTTTCTCAACGTGCAGCTACAGGAGGCGGTGGGACAGCGCTACCCAGAGGACAGTAGCAGGTACTGCAGGCTTATGTTAGTGAAGAATAACTGGAGATATGTTAATAATTAGGAGGATATCTTATTTTTATATGATTGAAAAGTCGGTGTGTTTTTCCTCATCATTTCATGTTTTATAGGTTGTCAATCTTCTTGGAGACTATTGATCCTTCCAGGAAAAAGCACCCGGTGAATAACCTGGAAGTGCTGACTCTCGGTTACAAGGTCAGCAGAGTGAATGTGTTTGCTTCGATTTTGTTAATGCTTTTTTTGAAACTGCCATGTTAACATATACTCATTTCCACACAGGTTCCCTGGCCTGTTGACATTGTGATCAGCACTGAGTGTCAGAAGATTTACAATCAGGTGTTTCTCCTCCTGCTGCAGATCAAATGGGCCAAATACAGTTTAGACACTCTTCGATTCAATGGTAGGAGTTAGTTCAATCATTTTTCTGGCAAAATCGCCTCAAACGTGGCTGTTTCTGCTCCTTTAACGTGAAATCTTTCTTGTTTTCTCTGTTTCATATCATTGCAAACTGAATGTTTTGGGTTTTGGACTGTTGAGACATTTTTTTCAGACCAAATCCATTAGTAAAGAAAATAACTAATTGATGAAACTAATTGTTAGTTGCAGCCCTGCTTAGAATGGCACTTTGAATTTACATATATTATATTCTGTCCTTCAAAATAAAGGTTGTTTAATTGATATGTGAAACGTATCTTTCTCATAGAGTTCACCGCCATCAGTAAGAAACTGGAAGGAGCTCAGGCTGAGGAAGTAAAAGTCAAAGAGCCAATCAATCAGCAGATTCACCGAATGTGTCTGCTGAGGGTCAAACTGATGCACTTTGTCAACAGCCTTCACAACTACATCATGACCAGGGTGAGAGGAATCACAGAATAAACCTTTCTCACAGCAAACATGCACAACACCAAGACCCTGAAACTGAAGCAGCTAAATGGAATTGAACCGTCCTTCATGTGATCAGTTGCTCTACCGCTCTTCGCACTGTGATGTCAAATTTTAATACTGCAGGTAGAATGAGAGACTGTAGAAGAAGAAGAATCACCTTGGTGGTGCTTTTGAGAACGGTCTAATGTCTGTTGACCTGTCAAACGGCAACTTCGTTACAGCAAGCAGTTACCAAATTTGTATTGTGCTATTCAGAAGTCTGTAAATTGACACAGCACATGGAAATGAATAGAACACAATGGGAGGCTTGAAGGTAGAAAATCAACCCAAAAACTTATGATATGTTTTGGAAAATAGTCGACAGTAAAGAATACAGTAGCTAATGAGCCAATTAATTTGAAACCGCCGTGGTCTTTAATCTGTCTGCTCTCTTTTCTTGTCAGATTCTGCACAGCACAGGACTGGAGTTTCAGCACCAAGTACAGGAAGCTAAGGACCTGGACCAACTGATCAAGATCCATTACAGATATCTGGCAACTATCCATGACCGTTGCCTGCTGAGGGAGAAGGTAAACAGAACTCACAGGGAATATAGTTCACTGGGGATCTTATTAATTATACAATACTTAAGTGGTATTTGCCCCTCTGGACCAAAACACTGAATCTCTGTCGGCTCCAGTTTTCCTTGGCTGAAGCTGCGCTCCGACCTCAGGCTACGTCCACAATGTGTTTCAGTTTTGAAACGCATCACTCTTGCGTCCACAATAAAAACAACAATACTCCAGAGTTTTCGAGCCACCTAAAACGGAGACTTTTGGAAACGCTGCTGTCCCCATTTTTGGTTCGAAAACTCAGGGGCTGCATTTTAGTCTGGACGGGCAGAAATGGAGACTTTCAGAAATGATGATGATCACTTCTGATTGGGTCTTATTGTAACTATCACGACTTGTCATGGCGTCCAGCGTTGAATGCAACGTGGATAAAGACTTACAAGTGTTGCTGACCTTGTTGTCTTTGCTAGCAGCTGATCTGCAGTTCAGCTCTGCATTTTAACGCTACAACTGTCTGTGCAGAGTAGACAATCTGCTTCCTGTTTTAAACCTGCACATGCCCAGTGTTCATTAATGGTCATGTGATTTGAGTTCTCAGGTGTTAGTATGGACGGAGATTGTTTCTGATAAGGTCAGATTGTTTTCATTTTAAAACAGCGTTTTAAAATGAAAAGATGTTGGTGTGACGTAGCCTCACTGTGCGAGGACGGGGGCCAGGAAAGGAATTTCCCATTAGGGATCAATAATTTAATACTCATCTGTCATCCTATGAAATGTTTTTATCTTGTGATCACTTCATTATATTCCCTCTTCAGAATGATGCAGCTGGTGAGCTTCCTACATACATTTATGACAGTTCATGCATCTGCTGTTGTCTAATGCAGCTGTGTTTTCTCAGGTCAGTTTTGTGAAGGAGGCAATAATGAAGGTCCTCAATCTAGTCCTGATCTTCTCTGACCGATGGCAAGCTGGATTCGGAGCCTGGAAGTAAGAGCTCTCATACAGACCGGAGGGAAAAATAAAATCTAAGCTGTAATTTATAAAAAATGCGACACAAACATGACGTACTGTCTGTCGTCAATACATGTGTGGTGAAATGTTTAAACCTGACAAGGAGTTCACATACTAATGTGTTTTCTTGACGAGCCTTTTGTATCTCACTGTCGTGTTTACGTCTTAATTACAGGATCGAGTCTATTGATAAAATGGAGTCGGACTTCAAGAACTGTCACATGTTCCTCGTGACGATACTCAATAAGGCCGTGTGTCGCGGCTCCTTCCCTCACTGTGAGTAAACTGACTTCATACATTTTTTACTTTATACTTTTTATGTACACGCAGGAATAATTAACATGGAAGTGTTTCCTTCTTGTGCAGTGGAGTCTCTCGCCCTCTCTCTGATGGCAGGATTTGAGCAGTGCTGAGGAACCATCCATGTTTCATTGTTTTGGCCTGATGGACTGAACACAGTTTGGTTCTGTCTCATTACTGTCTATTCTCTGACTGCTGTCATTGTTCATGATGATGTGCAACATATGAGGTCACAATGTGCTGCGACTGTTGGCGACAGACTTGGACTACATGCTGCGTGTCTTTTCAGAGCCATAGTCAAAACAAGCTACTTGTGAATATACATCAGCTTCTGTATTTAAAACATGTCAACTTTTGTAAAGTTTTTTTATCTATGAGCTGTTATGTTGATTGTTAATGTGTAAATTAAGCACAACAAATCTTGCACAATGATGTAGGTATATGTTGTTATTCAACATAATGTTATATTGCTTTATAATAAAAGTTTATTAATAATCATATCGACAGTGTAATCAACTTATTAATTCTACATTTTGCGGTTGATGCCTATACTAAGAGTCTTTGTAAAGAAAGAACTGATAACAGATGAATAGATTTGTGGAAGGTCTTGGGAATATGGGTTCAATTTTTGAGTTTTAGGGCAAGAGTATAGTTTATTTACATATTTAGTAGAATGAAATTTCAGTTGAATTGTGTTGCATATTGATGGTGGGCCTCGGTCAAATTGAGTATTGCATAGTGAGATACTTAAATAGTTATGGAAACTAACTAAAAACATAATTTCTGCCAAGTGAGTGAGTTATATTTATTTACAATGTTCTGTTACTGGTGATAAAGCAGTATTAATGGTTTAATAAGTGTAGCGTGTGTGTTAGCTCTGGCCTGTAGCTGTGAAAGAGCCTAATGAAGTTGTTGACCCGTGGGGGAGCAGTCAGTGTCAGTATGTGCTTTTATTCCCATAACCTACTGTAAGCTGTGATTTAAAGGGTGTTTAAAAGTGATCTGTACAGCCATTGTTCCAGTTGGACCTCATAGGGTAAAAGCACTCAATGACTTTTCAAAGTGGTAAATTGCAATGACTCATTGCATGAACTGTAATGTTGCTGTAGCTGAAATCAAACTGACAACCTTATAAATACAACACTGAATTTACTTGTTCCTTACAGTGGTGCCTTTCTGTTTTTTCATTCACTAGGTATGGTATAAGAGGGAGATCAGACTTATCCCATTAGCCTGGTTTATCTTAGAGTTCAACAATGACGGCAAAGACTTTCAGTGGTTAGCACTGTTGTCTCACAGTCAACAAGATGGCCCTGGGTCATCAGCTGTATGGTGTTTTGGAGTCATGCTGTGTGACCTTTAATAGAATAAGATTTTGGAAAGAAAAGGATACCAGAAAATTAAAATTAGTAAAACAAAAGATGTTGTATGAGTGCGACTTAAACTTTTATTTAATTTATTTCATGTGACTGTGTTTTTTTTTTTTTCTTCATTTCATTTTTTTACTATGATTTTCTGAATATACTTATAGATTATTTTGTTCTCTAAAGCTGTTTGCCTTTTATACCTTTTGTATATTAAGATTATTAAGATTATCACTAAAAATTACTTTTTTTTGTCAGTGTACTTCTGTCTAGTTTTGGCAAAAGTTGTAGTCAACCTTACAATAATATTAGCTGCTTGGACGTAAGATCAGTACCTCAGCTGTTTATCCTAACAAATAATTCAGAATGAAAACTAGGTATGCAGGTAGATGAAATATAATTATAGTGGCTATCTATCCACTACTAATAAAGAGAACATAGTAAACTGTTAATTAGTCAGTAGTAGTATAAAATTGATAAACAGTATATAAATATACAAATGTTATTATATTTTTAAGAATTAAATAAATTTTAAAAATTAAAAAAAAAAAAAAAAACAACAACAACTTTGAATTTGTTCACTTCAAGATTTTTGTAAAGTCAAATCCACGCACCATGCTGTGTGTAGCTGGAGATGGGAGAGGGAGGTTTTTGGTTTTGTTGTGGCACTAATCACCCTCCATACCCCCGGGCAGGTTCTTACTGTACATTCCTTTGACTTCACCTTTTATCCTCCGCGTCCCTGCCCTAGCGGAGGAGGCTAGCACCGCAGCTACGAGTGGAGTTTCCTGTTGAGTTTCCCTGTTTGAGGGACAGGAACTCCCTGCTCTACTTCTCTCCCCCGCCCATGATAATAACACCGACCGG
This sequence comes from Seriola aureovittata, assembly GCF_021018895.1. Lineage (NCBI taxonomy): Eukaryota > Metazoa > Chordata > Actinopteri > Carangiformes > Carangidae > Seriola > Seriola aureovittata. The sequence goes on along the minus strand of NC_079369.1, from coordinate 2,579,678 downwards.
GGAAAGATTCCTCTGGCCGACGACAGAAAGGAAAAACTTGGATCGAGGATCTCCAAACCCGGACTCCCCCCCAGTCGTCAGAGGGCTCAACATTCCGGTTAAATGGCGTTGTAATCACGTCTGTGAACGCGCAAGTTTTCCCTGCTAACCAACAACCAGCGGGTGAGTAGG